>NW_021833442.1:50000-63193 GCF_006345805.1 Octopus sinensis | reverse complement strand
GGTGATGGTGATGCAGGGTTATGTTTTCTATTGTTGATAGTACGGTGTGATGATGGCGGTGGTGGTATCGCTCATGGGCATATGAGGGTAGTGGTAATAGTGGAGGATAATATGATGGTGGCGGCGGTGATTGGCTGCAGCGGTGGGGTAATTGCTTATCTCCATTATTAAGACAGAAGAAATATAACTGAGATAGATTTAGTCGCTATTTCTAGCTGGCTAACACACCACATAGACACCTCGTCTCGCTGCTGTTGTTATTAGTGTTCTTTTGTCTTTTATCTTTTTCTTGTTTCAGCACTTAGACTGTGGCCATGCTGGGGCACCACCTTGGAGGATTTTTCAGTCGAATAAATCAACCCAATTTTTAATATCTGGTACAGATTCTACCATTCTCTTTTACCGAACTGCTAGGTTACTGGAATATAAACAAACCAGCACCGGTTTCTAAACGATGGTGGATACAAGCACAAAACACACACCACCTATATATATATATATATATATTATAATATATATATATATTACATATATATAATATATATATATACATATATAGATATATAACATATATATATAATATACATATATAATATATGTATATATATATGCATATATATATTATAATATATGTGTATATATATATATATATATATATATATATATATGTATATATATATTATGTGCGTGTATGTGTATGTATGTATATGTGCGTATAAATGTGTGCGTGTGTTTGCGTCCCTTACTACCGCTTGACAATTGGTGTTGGTTTTTCCTTATGTCTTCGTTACCTAGCGGCTCGGCAAAAGTGACCGATAGAATAATTACCAGGCTGTAGGAAAAAAGAAATACGTACTGGGGTCGATCCATTCGACTAAGAATTAAATATGGCCGATTATCGCACAGTTTCCATCAACCAATTTCACTTGCAAGATGTTGGTCGGTCACGTGCTATAGTTTGAGACTGTAGTTTTGTATTATAGGTGCCGCAGAGTGGGATTGAACCGAAGGCAACGTGGTTGCAAAGCGAACTTCTTAGGCAAACATAATTTTTTACTCTTTTACCTGTTTCAGTCATTTGACTGCGGCCATGCTGGATCACCTTTCCGTGACCAACCTCCTGTATATATGTTTTTCAGACATAGTGTGTTTAGGATCACATAATCCAATACCTTTCTTTTGAAGTTGGTTGTTTACGGCTTGTGGCACATTTGGGTGCTATTTCTAGCGTGTCGGTGGCCCGCTCGTGGTTAAAAATTAAGGCTGTTGTAGCTTCATTATCCTCATCATCAGTATCATCTTCATTTGCAGTACCAGCGCGGGCACCACCACCATATCACCCCCACCATCACCCCTCCACTGTAGCTACTACTACAATCACTACCATCGCCGCCACCACCACCACTACCACCCACACCACAGTTACCACCACCACTGCCTCCATCGTAGCTACCGTAACTACCACCACAACTACCAACAACAACAACAACAGCAAATACAACAACAACAACGCCCCCATTACCACCACGCACCACCATTCCCATTACCACCACAACCACAACCACTATCATCAACACCTGCCTCCCCCCTACCATATCCCCACCAACTCCCTCCCATTCCTTCCCACAGCTTCTAAGTATTGTCATCTCGCTATTTTCCTTAATTCTTACTCCAAGAGTTTCCTGAAATCTTCCAATGAAATCTGTCAACATTTTCTATTCACATCAACTCGGTTTGTTTAGTCTCAGCAGCACACCTGTTGTTGTTGCTGCTGTTGTTGCTGTTGTTGCTGTTGTTGTGATTGTTGCTGTTGTGATTGTTGCTGTTGTTGTGATTGTTGCTGTTTTGATGTTGTTTTCTTCTCTGTGCTTGTGTAGGGAGGTTCTTTGTTTTACTTGTTTCTGTTTTTCATATCTGTTTTTGCATTATGCACACACACACACACACATACACACACACAACACATACAAGTTTAAATCTCGCTTCAAGTTTTTTTTAATATATTAAATGTATAGATGCATACATGTACAAATTATGCATATGTTTGCATGTATATACGTACGTATGTGTGCATTATAATATATATATATAATATATATATATATATATATATATTGTATATATATATATATGTGTGTGTGTGTGTGTGACCGCAATTTTTTTCTTCCATCTTCCCTTCCTGGGATCTTTCCTTTTCCTATGTTTCTGACGAAGAGCTCCGCTCGAAACGTTAAATCCACGTCCTCGCGTTGTTGTGTTTTCTCTTGTGTTTTCATGTTTGGATTAACTATATATATATATACATACATATATATATATATATATTATATATATATATATATATATATATATTATATATATATATATATATATATAATATATATATATAATATGTATTATATATAATATATATATATTATATATATATATATATGTATATATACACACACATACCTATATACATGCACACACACTCACACACACATATATACATTCAAACACACACGCATATATATATATGTATACATATGGCTCTCATTCATTTTCAGGATTTTCCCCTTTTTTAAAAATTCTAATTCACGTTTCAACGATGTGGCTTTCTTCATTTTTGCTTGTTTGTTTTATTTCCTTATACTGTTTTGTTTTGAAATGCTTTGTGCTAAAAAAAATTAAGACATTTGTAGAAGGGCGTAGGAGTGGCTGTGTCCTAAGTAGCTTGCTTACCAGCCACATGGTTCTGGGTTCTGTCCCACTGCGTGGTACCTTGGGCAAGTGTCTTCTACTATAGCCTCGGGTCAACTAAAGCCTTGTGAGTGGATTTGGTAGACGGAAACTGAAAGAAGCCTGTCGTATATACGTATATATATGTATGTGTGTATATGTTTGTGTGTCTTTGTTTGTCCTCCCAACATCACTTGACAACCGATGGTGGTTTGTTTACGCCCCCGTAACTTAGCGGTTCGGCAAGAGCGACCTATAGAATAAGTACTAGGTTTACAAAAAGTAAGTCCTGGGATCGATTTGCTCGACAAAAAGGCGGTGCTCCAGCATGGCCAGAGTTACATAACTGAAACAACTAAAGGAGTAAAAGAGTAGTAGTA
This sequence comes from Octopus sinensis, assembly GCF_006345805.1. NCBI lineage: Eukaryota > Metazoa > Mollusca > Cephalopoda > Octopoda > Octopodidae > Octopus > Octopus sinensis. The sequence goes on along the minus strand of NW_021833442.1, from coordinate 60,092 downwards.
GTAGTAGTAGTAGTAGTAGTTGTTGTTCTTGTTTCTAGATTTGTTACGTTTTAAAGTGTTACTAGTGGTGTTGTCGAATGCAGCAAGATGGCCGAGTCGTTATGGATGGGCGGACAAAGTGCTTTTTCAGTATTTTTTGCTTCGGCTCCTTTACATTCTGAGTTTTTGTCCCTTCGAGGTTGATAAAAACGAATCATCAGACGCGCACTGGGATCTACGTAATTGACTTGTGCTCCTTTCCTTAAAATTGCTGATATCGAACCCCACAACAGACCGGTTCTGTTGTTCAGGGTTACTGTTGCAATCTCGCCACGAAAACTGACCTTACGAGTCCTTGGGCTCAAGAAAAATGAATTTAAAAAATATTTTTGCTACCGGTGAATTTGTATTGTTGAAATTGTTGTTGTTGTCGTGACAGCTAATGGTTGTATTCGTATTACTGTTGTTGTTTAACACACGGTCAGCCCTGTTCGAGCAAGCCTATGATCAAATTCATTCCAAAGGTGACCCTGCCGTAATTTATGTTTTAGAAACTAGATTGCCATCTCCTCTGCCTATTCTTCCTCCTCCTACATCTCCTCCTTCTCCACACCATCATCATGATCATCCTCATCATTATCCTCCATCCACCTCCTCCTCCTCCACATCGTCATCATCATCACCATGAACATTATCATCATCTCCATCATCATCATCATCATCGTCATCAATGTCGACATCATCATCATCATTTCATCCCTATCCTCATCCAATACAAACTATAATCTACAACTGGGATTCTGAACATCTCTCTCTCTCTCTCTCCCTCTCTCTCTCTTCTCTCTCTTTTTATCTCTTTCTCTCTCTGCCCTCAGTTCCATCATTTTAATCCCTTCGGGCAATTAGGGATTTCGATGATGGCCTACTCCCTTGGGTAATGGCTCTGCTTAAGTGTGTGCGAGTGTGCGCGCGCGTCTATCTGTGTGTGTACAATGGCGTACCTGTGTGTGTGTGTGTGTGTGTGTGTGTGTGTGTGTGTGTACATTGGCGTACCTGTGTGCGTGTGTGTGTGTGTGTGTGTGTGTGTGTACAATGGCGTGCTAGTGAGTGTCGTCATGTGTATATTAGCATGCACGCATGCGCGTGTGCATTTGTGTAATCATGGATGTATTTTGTGTATAGAATGAGGTGCTGGTATATGTGTATGTGTGTCTGTGTGCGTGTAAATCGTTGTTTGTGGCTGTACATATTGCTCTATATGTAAGTGTGCGTATATTGGTATATGTGTGTAGACATTGGTGACAAAATGTGCGTGAATATTGATGCGTGTATACACATTCTTATGCGAGTGTTCATTGGTGTATACTTGCCTATCCTACTCTGTGTGCATAAAATTCCTGCAAAAGTTCAATCTGACGACTCCACTAGAGTGGACGAAAGCGCTGATATATGATATATGATATATAAAAACAAGTAACATACTAATAAATATCTGTAAATATAAAACCATCCAGACTTCTGAGTACCTCATTTCTTCTAATATATAATACCTGTACATCATCTCCAAACCTAATATATATACACATATATACATATACGTAATGAGTGTATATATATATCATATGTGTGTGTATGTATGACTATAAATAGGTTTATATATGTGTAACTTAGCGGTTCGGCAAAACAGACCGGTAGAATAAGTACTAGGCTTACAAAGAATAAGTCCTGGGATCGATTTGTTCGACTAAAGGCGGTGCTCCAGCATGGTCACAGTCAAGTGACTGAAAAAAATAAAAGAATAAAAGCATATGTGTGTATGTATATACATTATATGTGCATATATATATATATATATATATATATATATATATACGTGTGTGTGTGTATGAAAACGCACACTCTTAGAATTATGTTTGCATGCATCATTTATTATGCCTGTTCTCATTCTAACTTTCTCCCGACACTTACACACACACACACACACACACACACACACACACACACACACTTGCGCGCGCGCATTCACAAGTATGCACTCTTATATATTCATGTGCAGCTTCCTATACGCATATATGTATAAGTGTATTTATGAATGTATGTACGAATGTATGAGTATCTATCTATCTTTCTATCTATTTATCTATCTATCTATCTATCTATCTATCTATCTATCTATCTATCTATCTATCTATCTATCTATCTATCTATCTATATATATATATATATTATATATAATATTATATCTATCTATCTATCTATCTATCTATCTATCTATCTATATATATATATATATATATCTATATATGCATATATGTACGTATACGTGTATGTGCTTGCGTTTGTATCTGGTGAGGGTGTGTATGTACATTACATATGTACATACACACCCTCACCAGTTTACACACATTATTTGATGTATATTTAGACCGAAACACACACACACATTCACACACACATACACGCACACGCACACACACACACTCTCTCTCTCTCTCTCTCTCTCTCTCTCTCACACACACACACAAAGACACACATGCACTCAAGAAATTTGCTGCAAACGATTTCATTTTGGGAACCAATATTTTTGTCTTCAATTGACAGAAACGAATGATTTTTCTTTCAAGCCACCTTTCATCCCCCCCCCCTTATTCCATCTCTCTCATTTTTATGCTTCTCAATCTGTTGCTTTTCTTAGCCTTTCTCTTTCTCTCTCTGCCTTTCTCTTCTGATCACTTTTTTTATGTCTCTCTCTACTTTACTTTGTCTCTCTCTACTTTTCTACGTTTCCTCTTTCCGTATCTCAGTAACTTTTACTTCTCCGTCTATCTCTGTCTGTATGTCTGTTTCTTTGTCTGTCTCTCTGTCTCTCTGTCTGTCTCTCTCTCTCTGTCTCTCTCTCTTACTCTCTCATTCTATCTCCCTCCACCGTGCTCTCTATCTTCTTGCATTTTCTATCTCTTCAAATTCCGCCAACCTCTCAACCAGCCGCTGTTCCATCATTTCATCTTTATTCCCTAATGTCGGAGTGAACGGGGTCGGAGTTGAGTTTTTCTTATCTCACCAGAGACTGCACAGCTCAGAAATTCAGTTAAGATGGTGTAGCAGGGTTGAAGTAAGAGGGAGAGAGAGAAAGAGAGAAAGATAATGAGGGGAAAGCGGAAGATTAGGAGAATGATGATGATTATAAAAATACTTATTATCAGTGTTTCTATGAACCTTTAGTGGTTATTAAAAAGCGCATTCTTCTTCTTCTTCTTCTTCTCTTCTTCTTCTTCTTCTTCTTCTCTTCTTCTTCTTCTTCTTTTTCTTCTTCTTCTTCTTCTTCTTCTTCTTTTTCTTCTTCTTCTTCTTCTTCTTCTTCTTCTTTTTCTTTTCTTCTTCTTCTTTTTCTTCTTCTTCTCTTCTCTTCTTCTTCTTCGTATTATTATTATATTATTATTATTATTATTATTATTATTATTATCATTATCATCTACTACTACTACTACTACTACTACTACTACTACTACTACTACTACTACTACTACTCAAGCGGTGAGCTGCTAAGATGGTCAGCTGGATTACATCGATCTCAGTATTCAAATAGTACTTTATTTTATCGACCCTGAAAGGATGAAAGTTAGTGTTGATCTCGGCGGCTTTTGCACACAAAACGTAAAGCCGGAAGAAAGGGCCTCTAAGGATCTTGTCCGGCATACGAACGATTCTGCCAGTTTGCTGCCTTAATAATAATAATAATAATAATAATAATAATAATAATAATAATAATAATAATAATGATGATGATGATGATGATGATGATGATGATGATGATAAGTAAACGTAAGGACCTGTAACTTGAAATTCAAAAGATGTGGCACCTTAAAGCAAGAATTATTCTTGTTATTGTAGGTACCCTAGGTATGATAAAAAAGATATGTGAGAAACATGTAGACAACATCCCCGGGGGACCATGCTTCAGAGAAATGCAAAAGAATGTGTTGTTAAGTACTGCCCACATCCTTAGAAAAACTCTATCAATTTAAATATCTGTGTTGTATTACATGAAGATATTTCGCTAGTGCCTCTGCTACTGTCCCTCCCCTAAGCTTCCGGCCATACTGTAACATCTCTTATGCTTCATTCACCCTAGGACACTGGATGTGTCTTGGCAAGTGATTATAACAAGCAAGCAGATTAAAAGTAAATAACAACAATAACAGTGGCTCTAGTTTCTGATCTTAACTAATTGGACGTGTTAAGATCTACATATTTTGTCTTGGTGTAAAAGATGGGATACATGAAATATTCTACTCAGTACCACAGATTGGTTTGCCAGTTGTTTGACCTTAACAGTTACGCATGTCCCTTTGTGACTGACAATATGTGAGATTTTATGATTCAGTGCGATCATTAGATAGAAAATAGGAAGCCAGACATAGTCTTAATTGAGAAAGAAAGCAAACTATGCTGGATCATAGATATAGCATGCCCAGCTGACAATAAGGTATCCGATAAGGAAGAAAGAAAAGTTGATAGATATGACAGGTTAGCTTGGGAGGTTAAGCAGTTGTGGTCGATGAAAAAGGTGGTAGTAGTACTAATAATTGTCGGAGCCCTGGGAACAGTGAGTAAAAATATTGAGAAGTACATGGAATAAATAGGGGCTGCAATAAGGGTGGAGCACTTACAGAAAACAGCACTGCTTGGAACCGGTCAAATACTCCGGATGGTGCTCGAAAAATAAGGAGTGTTACTTTAGTTTACTGGTGGTGAACAGCTGACATTGTAGTACATCTCCAGCATTAGAAGCTGTGCAAAGAAAATAATAAAATAATAACAACAACAATAACAACAATAATAATAATAATAATGATAATAATGATAATTTGACACAACGCGATTACAAAAGACGAGATGACAATGTGGCAAGAATGTAAATCACGGCCTACAAAGAGCAAAGACGTGGTATGAGCAAACCCCCAGAAGGAATCATCGAGAATGAAGATTGCCAAATCCTGTGGAACGCAATGATTCAGTGTGATCACCTGATTAGGTATCGGAAATCGGACATGGTTGTGGTGAATAAAGAGGAAAGAGCTTGCATGCTAATCCACATAGCATATCCCGGTGACAAAAAGATCGAAGATAAATGAGAAGAAAAACTGAACGACTACGACGATTTGAAGTGGGAAATAGGAAGGTTGTGGTCAATGAGTAGAGTAGACGGGATGCCAAAAGTAATCGGTGCACTTGGAAGTATCAGAACTCAGCTACCAACGTGGTTCAAAAAGATTGATACAAATATAGACACAGAACATACACAAAAACCAGTATTGCTTGGAACTGCAAGAATTCTTCATAGGGTTCTTGAAGCATGACCAGTAAACAAGTGTCACCTTAATTTGCTGGCTGTGGGCAGCTGACACTTTCCATCGTACTCAGTAAAATATGCTGAAACTTTTCATTAGATAATAATAAAATAATAATAATAATAATAATAATAATAATATAATATAATAATAATAATAATAATAATAAAATAATAATAATAATAATAATAATAATAATAATAATAATAATAATAATAATAATATAATAATAATAATAATAATAATAATAATAATAATAATATAATAATAATAATAAATGCCCTGATGCAGTACCAGGCAGTGGCTCTCATGGCTTCTGATCTTAATTGATTGGAAGTGTTATCATGTACATTGTTTTGTCTTGGTATAAAAGATGGGCTACAGCAAATATTCTGCTCAATACCACAGATTTGCTTGTCAGTTGTTTGACCTTAACCAGTTGAGCATGTCCCTTAGTGGCTGACGATATGTGCATCTCTGATCACGAGCAGAAGAAGTGGGGGAGCATCATAGCCATGTGTTGAGAGGGATTCTTTGGGGTTTGAATAATTCACCTCTGGAAACACGGGTGGTTCTTTCAACATCCTTAAACAATCCTTATTCAGGGACCTTTTGAGCGGGATGGGCTACTCAACCTGAAGAAAATTCTAACTGGGCCCCACCTGCAAGGTCATATGCTGTTTATCTTGATATGAGATCACCATGTCGCGCACATATGGTTGTGATGCATGTGCCTAGTGTACCTTTATCAGACGGGTAGTCATGATGGGTATATTGGGCTTCGTATATTTTACCCCAGTGTCACTTTGATGGCATGAACTGCTCTCTCACTCAATAATAATAATAATAATAATAATAATAAGAATAATAATAATAATAATAATGATGAGGATGAGGATGATAAATGAAAAACAACAAAAAGTAATTACCCACAATGCAATAAAAACAATGGAGGAAACAGCAAAATCAAGAAATAGAATCTGTAATGTAAAATAATTAAGACACAGAAAGCCAGAAAACTAATTTGTAATTAAACATTAAAAAAAATTGGAAACAAGAAAAAAAAGACAAAACAAAAGTAAACTAAAATGAGCATTAAGATACAAATAAATAAGAATACAAATAAAATAAAAAACAAAATATTTGAGAACCACGCATATTTAAAAAAAACACAATCAAACAAACAATCCCTTAAGAAATTTAACAAAATTACATTGTTATGGTAACAACGACAACGGTGAAATATTAATATAGTACCAAAACTAACAAATATAATTAGTGTGTATTTTTGCCTAAATGGATTGTGTGGAATGAAGAGGTAGGGGCGTTTTTTAAAAAATATTCTTTTAGAAATCTTTGATTAAAATCGTGACTTTGTAAATAAAGAATCATATTTTACTGTTTATCTATTAATCTATCCATCCATCTATCTATGATATTTAATTCATAAATTCAAAAGTTACCTTTTTTTACCTATTATCTGTTTCAGTTAAAGAACTGCAGGTATGCTGGGACACCACCTTCAAGGATTTAGTTGAACAAATTGACTCTAGTACTTGTTTCGAAAGTCAGTTGCTTATTCCATCAGAGTAAAAAGTTAGTCGAGTGCAGAGCGTAGAATGAAATTAAATAAAATGACAAAGAAACAGGAAATTAGGCTCTGAATTTCATCAACTTACAGCTGTTTCTGCACTGCACACAGAACTGAGTCTTTGTGCGTCACCTTATTAGCTTCATCTCTGAGCTTCAAAAATGAAGCGTAAATAATTTGTTTTTTAGTCGGTGATCCTTTCCAACTTGCATTTCATTTTTGAAGCTTCGAGGAAGCTATAACGTGATACAGAAGCACCCAGCTCTGAGTATACTGCGTCTTATAGCAGAAACAATTGTAAGCTAATGAAGTCTATTGCATAAATTCCTGTTCCTTTGTCATTAAATTTCATATATCTAAATATATATATATATATATATATATATATATATATATATATATATAGAATATGTAAACATAGTGCAGAGTAGTTTTGATAAAAAGATAGAGTCTCTTACAGCTGCTTCTAGAATAGCCAAGTACGTGGATCACTATATTGAGTAAGGATTCTATAAGCTAAGCTAAGAGAGAAAGAACTGAGAAAATATAGAAACGAAAACTTCAATCGAGGATATTAGTATTTTCCAGTTCGTCGAGAAATGAAGGAAGGCTCAAAATAAAAAAAAGTATTTAGGTTTTGTAGTTCTTTGATCATGGAACTCTATTCTCTGTTTCAACTAAATGTTTTTCGAGTGATGACAAATGTTTTTTCTTTTTCATTTCCAATTTTAATTTATTTATATCCACTCAAAGAGAATTCACTTTTGCCTAGCAAATGAGGAAGAATGTGACGTGAGGGTAATTTGAATGGAGTGCAGATACATCTTTGAAATAATACAGTGTTGAAACTTAAATCCACCTACTTTAGGAGCAATAGTATATTTTCAAATAATTGTTCACCGTTGTCCTGAGCAAATATATATATATATATATGAAAGTTAGATTGAAAATCAAAAATTTAGGTTTAGAAAGGAGGCATCAAATGTAGTATCCAAACCTTGTTCCGAGTAAGTTCCCGGTAGTGTGCCGGCGGAGTACATTTACCACTTATGGCTACTAAGCGTTATCGGGGTTATTGCGTATTGCGCAATCGTCGTTGGAACTATGTCCGGAATTCCAGACGTCGGTCCAGTGACGTATATATATATATATAACGCAAAATCCCAAATTTTATTTTGGTTTGTGGGAGCAGCTGATTCTTCGAAGGCACATATTGTCGTAATTGCTCAAAATGTGGAGTAGATAAACAGCCAACAACTGATGAAGGGTCGCTCTTTATGTTACTTGTCTTGTTTTTCTATTTGTTTCTTTCGTTGTCCGCAAAAATGCTAGTATCCCATGTTTACATATCCGTATTTCATGTTGTTACTTTTTGTGATGTCCTGTACCCATATATGGATATATATATATATATATATATATATATATATTATAATATATATATATTATATATATATATATATATATATATATATATATTATATATATATATATATATATATAAGTGGAGGCGCAATGGCCCAGTGGTTAGGGCAGCGGACTCGCGGTCATAGGATCGCGGTTTCGATTCCCAGACCGGGCATTGTGAGTGTTTATTGAGCGAAAACACCTAAAAGCTCCACGAGGCTCCGGCAGGGGATGGTGGTGATCCCTGCTGTACTCTTTCACCACAACTTTCTCTCACTCTTACTTCCTTCCTGTTTCTGTGTACCTGTATTTCAAGGGGCCGGCCTGTTACTCTCTGTGTCACGCTGAATATCCCCGAGAACTACGTTAAGGGTACACGTGTCTGTGGAGTGCTCAGCCACTTACACGTTAATTTCACGAGCAGCTGTTCCGTTGATTCGAATCAACCGGAACCCTCATCGTCGTAACCGACGGAGTGCTAAAAGAAAAAAGATATATATATATATATATATATTATATATATATATATATATATATATATATATAGCAAAACTAATAAAAAGGGCTAGCAACAGGCTGCTTCGCCGCATACCGAAGGAATTAGAAATGGCAGTCAAAGACTGTTTTTTCCATTTTCTGTAAGTGGAGAATCCAAAAACGACGGACCCTGCGGTTCACATACACAAAATCGGAGTAGTAAATAGACGTAAACAATCTCTTACCGTTAATAGCGAACATGTTTCTGGATCACAAACTCAGAAAATAGTTTGATTTCCTTCATCGGCACTATATTCGATAGATTTACCAAATGCCACAGGCCCTCACTTCTGACCCAGCGACATCAGATAGTGGGGGGAAGTTGCACTATTATATATATATATATATTATATATATATATATATTATATATACTGAAACTAGATAAAATAAAATAAAATAAATAAATAAAAAATAAAATAAGATTCGCATGGATTATTGTCGTAGCAAAAGTATTGCACAAATTATAGCAACACAGAACGTAAAAGTAATACTGAAATTTCAAAAAAGCTATCATAATCAGAGTAACATAGTAAATATTAAGCATAATTATGTCAAACGGAATAAAAAAAAAAAGCTCATATAGAAGAGGACGCTAAGAATATAAAAGTTGCTGAAAGTGAAAGAACGCAATTTAACGTAGTTAATAACGTTGGACCAAACAAAAGTTCAGCTAGAAATAGAACAAAGATAACGTTAACTGAGGGAGTAAATAGTAATAAAGAACTTGGTGGAAATGAATTTGATTCTACAATGAATGATGAAATTGAAACTAAATCTGAGAGAAATATAAAAGAATATCTTTGCAATTATTATGTAAAAATAAGTGTAAGAATAAGAATGTAATATATAGACGTAAAGTTACATCTGAGGGTAACGAATACTTTTACATCAGTGGGACATCATTAATTATCATGAGGAGACTGGCAAATCATTTGAGTTCATTTAGAGATAAAAATAAGATTCCAAACAAGTCTTAGTAACTTAATGTAGTATATTAAAGACAGAAACAAAGACTATGCTATCAGTTGCGAATTAATTTGTACTGCAAACCCATACAGACCTCTGGAACTAAAAGATGTGACTTAGTTTAGAAGAATTTTACCAGATTTGTTATAGTCAAGGGCAATGTAATAAATTCTGGACAGGAACAGGTTTTGAGATGTTTGCACACGAGGAACTTGACATTTGCGTAGTATAAACAATAATAAACATTTAAACAACAAAA
>NW_021833442.1:17500-45000 GCF_006345805.1 Octopus sinensis | reverse complement strand
ACACATTAGATCATTCACATTGTGTATATGCTACATATTAGATCATTCACATTGTGTATATGTTACACATTAGATCATTCACATTGTGTATATGCTACACATTAGATCATTCACATTGTGTATATGCTACATATTAGATCATTCACATTGTGTATATGCTACATATTAGATCATTCACATTGTGTATATGTTACACATTAGATCATTCACATTGTGTATATGCTACACATTAGATCATTCACATTGTGTATATGTTACACATTAGATCATTCATATTGTGTATATGCTACATATTAGATCATTCACTTTGTGTATATGCTACATATTAGATCATTCACATTGTGTACATGTTTCACATTAGACCATTCACATTGTGTATATGCTACACATTAGATCATTCACATTGTGTATATGCTACATATTAGATCATTCACACTGTGTATATGTTACACATTAGATCATTCACATTGTGTATATGCTACACATTAGATCATTTACATTATGTATATGCTACATATTAGATCATTCACATTGTGTACATGTTTCACATTAGAACATTCACATTGTGTATATGCTACACATTAGATCATTCACATTGTGTATATGCTACATATTAGATCATTCACATTGTGTATATGCTACACATTAGATCATTTACATTGTGTATATGCTACACATTAGATCATTCACATTGTGTATATGCTACATATTAGATCATTCACATTGTGTATATGCTACATATTAGATCATTCACATTGTGTATATGCTACACATTAGATCATTCACATTGTGTATATGCTACACATTAGATCATTCACATTGTGTATATGTTACACATTAGATAATTCACATTGTGTATATGCTACACATTAGATCATTCACATTGTGTATATGCTACATATTAGATCATTCACATTGTGTATATGCTACTTATTAGATCATTCACATTGTGTATATGCTACACATTAGATCATTCACATTGTGTATATGCTACACATTAGATCATTCACATTGTGTATATGTTACACATTAGATCATTCACATTGTGTATATGCTACACATTAGATCATTCACATTGGTATATGCTACACATAGATCATTCACATTGTGTATATGTTACACATTAGATCATTCACATTGTGATATGCTACACATTAGATCATTCACATTGTGTATATGCTACACATTAGATCATTCACATTGTGTATATGCTACACATTAGATCATTCACATTGTGTATATGCTACACATTAGATCATTCACATTGTGTATATGCTACACATTAGATCATTCACATTGTGTATATGCTACACATTAGATCATTCACATTGTGTATATGCTACACATTAGATCATCCACATTGTGTATATGCTACACATTAGATCATTCACATTGTGTATATGCTACACATTAGATCATTCGCATTGTGTACATGTTACACATTAGATCATTCACATTGTGTATATGCTTCACATTAGATCATTCACATTGTGTATATGCTACATATTAGATCATTCACATTGTGTATATGCTACATATTAGATCATTCACATTGTGTATATGCTACACATTAGATCATTCACATTGTGTATATGCTATACATTAGATCATTCACATTGTGTATATGCTACACATTAGATCATTCATATTGTGTATATGCTACACAATAGATCATTCACATTGTGTATATGCTACACATTAGATCATTCACATTGTGTATATGTTACACATTAGATCATTCAAATTTTGTATATGCTACACATTAGATCATTCACATTGTGTATATGTTACACATTAGATCATTTACATTGTGTATATGCAACACATTAGATCATTCACATTGTGTATATGCTACACATTAGATCATTCACATTGTGTATATGCTACACATTAGATCATTCACATTGTGTATATGCTACACATTAGATCATTCACATTGTGTATATGTTACACATTAGATCATTCACATTGTGTATATGTTACACATTAGATCATTCACATTGTGTATATGCTACACATTAGATCATTCACATTGTGTATATGCTACACATTAGATCATTCACATAGTGTATATGCTACACATTAGATCATTCACATTGTGTATATGTTACACATTAGATCATTCACATTGTGTATATGCTACACATTAGATCATTCACATTGTGTATATGCTACACATTAGATCATTCACATTGTGTATATGTTACACATTAGATCATTCACATTGTGTATATGTTACATATTAGATCATTCACATTGTGTATATGCTACACATTAGATCATTCACATTGTGTATATGCTACACATTACATCATTCACATTGTGTATATGCTACACATTAGATCATTCACATTGTGTATATGCTACACATTAGATCATTCACATTGTGTATATGTTACACATTAGATCATTCACATTGTGTATATGTTACACATTAGATCATTCACTTTGTGTATATGCTACACATTAGATCATTCACATTGTGTATATGCTACACATTAGATCATTCACATTGTGTATATGCTACACATTAGATCATTCACAATGTGTATATGTTACACATTAGATCATTCTCATTGTGTATATGTTACACATTAGATCATTCACATTGTGTATATGGTACACATTTGATCATTCACATTGTGTATATGTTACACATTAGATCATTCATATTGTGTATATGCTACATAGTAGATCATTCAAATTGTGTATATGCTACACATTAGATCATTCACATTGTGTATATGCTACACATTAGATCATTCACATTGTGTATATGTTACACATTAGATCATTCACATTGTGTATATGTTACACATTAGATCATTCACATTGTGTATATGTTACACATTAGATCATTCACATTGTGTATATGTTACACATTAGATCATTCACATTGTGTATATGCTACACATTAGATCATTCACATTGTGTATATGTTACACATTAGATCATTCATATTGTGTATATGCTACAAATTAGATCATTCACATTGTGTATATGCTACACATTAGATCATTCACATTGTGTATATGTTACACATTAGATCATTCACATTGTGTATATGTTACACATTAGATCATTCACATTGTGTATATGCTACACATTAGATCATTCAAATTGTGCATATGCTACACATTACATCATTCACATTGTGTATATGCTACACATTAGATCAATCACGTTGTGTATATGCTACACATTAGATAAATCACCTTGTGTATATGCTACACATTAGATCATTCACATTGTGTATATGCTACACATCAGATCATCCACATTGTGTATATGCTACACATTAGATCATTCACATTGTGTATATGATACACATTAGATCATTCACATTGTGTATATGCTACACATTCGATCATTCACATTGTGTATATGCTACACATTAGATCATTCACATTGTGTATATGCTACACATTAGATCATTCACATTGTGTATATGTTACACATTAGATCATTCACATTGTGTATATGTTACACATTAGATCATTCACTTTGTGTATATGCTACACATTAGATCATTCACATTGTGTATATGCTACACATTAGATCATTCACATTGTGTATATGCTACACATTAGATCATTCACATTGTGTATATGTTACACATTAGATCATTCACATTGTGTATATGTTACACATTAGATCATTCACATTGTGTATATGGTACACATTAGATCATTCACATTGTGTATATGTTACACATTAGATCATTCATATTGTGTATATACTACACATTAGATCATTCACATTGTGTATATGGTACACATTAGATCATTCACATTGTGTATATGCTACACATTAGATCATTCACATTGTGTATATGTTACACATTTGATCATTCACATTGTGTATATGTTACACATTAGATCATTCACATTGTGTATATGTTACACATTAGATCATTCACATTGTGTATATGTTACACATTAGATCATTCACATTGTGTATATGCTACATATTAGATCATTCACATTGTGTATATGTTACACATTAGATCATTCATATTGTGTATATGCTACACATTAGATCATTCACATTCTGTATATGCTACACATTAGATCATTCACATTGTGTATATGTTACACATTAGATCATTCACATTGTGTATATGCTACACATTAGATCATTCACATTGTGTATATGCTACACATTAGATCATTCACATTGTGTATATGCTTCACATTAGATCATTCACATTGTGTATATGCTACACATTAGATCATTCACATTGTGTATATGCTACACATTAGATCATTCACATTGTGTATATGTTACACATTAGATCATTCACATTGTGTATATGCTACACATTAGATCATTCACATTGTGTATATGCTACACATTAGATCATTCACATTGTGTATATGTTACACATTAGATCATTCACTTTGTGTATATGCTACACATTAGATCATTCACATTGTGTATATGCTACACATTGGATCATTCATATGGTGCATATGTTACACATTAGATCATTCACATCGTGTATATGCTACACATTAGATCATTCATATGGTGTATATGCTACATATTAGATCATTCACATTGTGTATATGTTACACATTAGATCATTCACATTGTATATATGCTTCACATTAGATCATTCACATGCTGTATATGTTACACATTAGATCATTCACATTGTGTATATGCTACACATGAGATCATTCATATGGTGTATATGCTACACATTAAATCATTCATATGGTGTATATGTTACACATTAGATCATTCATATGGTGTATATGTTACACATTAGATCATTCACATTGTGTATATGCTAAACATTAGATCATTCATATGATGTATATGCTACACATTAGATCATTCATATGGTGTATATACTACACATTAGATCATTCACATGGTGTATGTGTTACACATTAGATCATTCACATGGTGTATATGTTACACATTAGATCATTCATATGGTGTATATGTTACACATTTGATCATTCACATTGTGTATATGCTACACATTAGATCATTCACATTGTGTATATGCTACATATTAGATCATTCACATTGTGTATATGCTACACATTAGATCATTCACATTGTGTATATGTTACACATTAGATCATTCACATTGTGTATATGTTACACATTAGATCATTCATATGGTGTATATGTTACACATTAGATCATTCACATTTTGTATATGCTTCACATTAGATCATTCACATTGTGTATATGTTACACATTAGATCATTCACATGGTGTATATGTTACACATTAGATCATTCATATGGTGTATATGTTACACATTAGATCATTCACATTTTGTATATGCTTCACATTAGATCATTCTCATTGTGTATATGTTACACATTAGATCATTCACATTGTGTATATGGTACACATTTGATCATTCACATTGTGTATATGTTACACATTAGATCATTCATATTGTGTATATGCTACATATTAGATCATTCACACTGTGTATATGCTACACATTAGATCATTCACATTGTGTATATGCTACACATAAGATCATTCACATTGTGTATATGCTACACATTAGATCATTCACATTGTGTATATGTTACACATTAGATCATTCACATTGTGTATATGTTACACATTAGATCATTCACATTGTGTATATGTTACACATTAGATCATTCACATTGTGTATATGCTACACATAGATCATTCACATTGTGTATATGTTACACATTAGATTATTCATATTGTGTATATGCTACACATTAGATCATTCACATTGTGTATATGCTACACATTAGATCATTCACATTGTGTATATGTTACACATTAGATCATTCACATTGTGTATATATTACATATTAGATCATTCACATTGTGTATATGCTACACATTAGATCATTCAAATTGTGTATATGCTACACATTAGATCATTCACATTGTGTATATGCTACACATTAGATCATTCACGTTGTGTATATGCTACACATTAGATAATTCACATTGTGTATATGCTCCACATTAGATCATTCTCATTGTGTATATGCTACACATTAGATCATCCACATTGTGTATATGCTACACATTAGATCATTCACATTGTGTATATGATACACATTAGATCATTCACATTGTGTATATGCTACACATTAGATCATTCACATTGTGTATATGCTACACATTAGATCATTCACATTGTGTATATGCTACACATTAGATCATTCACATTGTGTATATGTTACACATTAGATCATTCACATTGTGTATATGTTACACATTAGATCATTCACATTGTGTATATGCTACACATTAGATCATTCACATTGTGTATATGCTACACATTAGATCATTCACATTGTGTATATGCTACACATTAGATCATTCACATTGTGTATATGTTACACATTAGATCATTCACATTGTGTATATGTTACACATTAGATCATTCACATTGTGTATATGGTACACATTAGATCATTCACATTGAGTATATGTTACACATTAGATCATTCATATTGTGTATATACTACACATTAGATCAGTCACATTGTGTATATGCTACACATTAGATCATTCACATTGTGTATATGCTACACATTAGATCATTCACATTGTGTATATGTTACACATTTGATCATTCACATTGTGTATATGTTACACATTAGATCATTCACATTGTGTATATGTTACACATTAGATCATTCACATTGTGTATATGTTACACATTAGATCATTCACATTGTGTATATGCTACACATTAGATCATTCACATTGTGTATATGTTACACATTAGATCATTCATATTGTGTATATGCTACACATTAGATCATTCACATTGTGTATATGCTACACATTAGATCATTCACATTGTGTATATGTTACACATTAGATCATTCACATTGTGTATATGCTACACATTAGATCATTCACATTGTGTATATGCTACACATTAGATCATTCACATTGTGTATATGCTTCACATTAGATCATTCACATTGTGTATATGCTACACATTAGATCATTCACATTGTGTATATGCTACACATTAGATCATTCAGATTGTGTATATGTTACACATTAGATCATTCACATTGTGTATATGCTACACATTAGATCATTCACATTGTGTATATGCTACATATTAGATCATTCACATTGTGTATATGCTACATATTAGATCATTCACATTGTGTATATGCTACACATTAGATCATTCACATTGTGTATATGCTACACATTAGATCATTCACATTGTGTATATGCTACATATTAGATCATTCACATTGTGTATATGCTACACATTAGATCATTCACATTGTGTATATGCTACACATTAGATCATTCACATTGTGTATATGCTACACATTAGATCATTCACATTGTGTATATGCTACACATTAGATCATTCACATTGTGTATATGCTACACATTAGATCATTCACATTGTGTATATGCTACACATTGGATCATTCATATGGTGCATATGTTACACATTAGATCATTCACATCGTGTATATGCTACACATTAGATCATTCATATGGTGTATATGACATATTAGATCATTCACATTTGTATATGTTACACATTAGATCATTCACATTGTATATATGCTTCACATTAGATCATTCACATGGTGTATATGTTACACATTAGATCATTCACATTGTGTATATGCTACACATGAGATCATTCATATGGTGTATATGCTACACATTAAATCATTCATATGGGTATATTTTACACATTAGATCATTCATATGGTGTATATGTTACACATTAGATCATTCACATTGTGTATATGCTAAACATTAGATCATTCATATGGTGTATATGCTACACATAGAACATTCATATGGTGTATATACTACACATTAGATCATTCACATGGTGTATGTGTTACACATTAGATCATTCACATGGTGTATATGTTACACATTAGATCATTCATATGGTGTATATGTTACACATGGATCATTCACATTGTGTATATGCTACACATTAGATCATTCACATTGTGTATATGCTACATATTAGATCATTCACATTGTGTATATGCTACACATTAGACATTCACATTGTGTATATGTTACACATTAGATCATTCACATTGTGTATATGTTACACATTAGATCATTCATAGGTGTATATGTTACACATTAGATCATTCACATTTTGTATATGCTTCACATTAGATCATTCACATTCTGTATATGTTACACATTAGATCATTCACATGGTGTATATATGTTACACATATATATCATTATGGTGTGTTATGTTACACATTAGATCATTCACATTTTGTATATGCTTCACATTAGATCATTCATATGGTGTATATGCTACACATTAGATCATTCACATGGTGTATATGTTACACATTAGATCATTCACATGGTGTATATGTTACACATTAGATCATTCACATTTTGTATATGCTTCACATTAGATCATTCACATTTTGTATATGCTACACATTAGATCATTCACATTGTGTATAGGTTACACATTAGATCATTCACATGGTGTATATGTTACACATTAGATCATTCATATGGTGTATATGTTACACATTAGATCATTCACATTTTGTATATGCTTCACATTAGATCATTCATATGGTGTATATGCTACACATTAGATCTTTCACATGGTGTATATGTTACACATTAGATCATTCACATGGTGTATATATTACACATTAGATCATGCAAATGGTGCATATGTTACACATTGGATCATTCATATGGTGTATATGTTACCCATTAGATCATTCACATTGTGTATATGTTACACAATAGATCATTCATATGGTGTATATGTTACACATTAGATCATTCACATTGTGTATATGTTACACATTACATTATTCACATGGTGTATATGTTACACATTAGATCATTCATATGGTGTATATGTTACACATTAGATCATTCACATTGTGTATATGTTACACATTAGATCATTCATATGGTGTATATGTTACACATTACATCATTCACACGGTGTATATGTTACACATTAGATCATTCACATGGTGTATATGTTACACATTAGATCATTCATATGGTGTATATGTTACACATTAGATCATTCATATGGTGTATATGTTACACATTAGATCATTCACATGGTGTATATGTTACACATTAGATCATTCATATGGTGTATATGTTACCCATTAGATCATTCACATTGTGTATATGTTACACATTAGATCATTCACATGGTGTATATGTTACACATTAGATCATTCACATGGTGTATATGTTACACATTAGATCATTCACATGGTGTATATGTTACACATTAGATCATTCACATTGTGTATATGTTACACATTAGATCATTCACATGGTGTATATGTTACACATTAGATCATTCACATGGTGTATATGTTACACATTAGATCATTCACATGGTGTATATGTTACACATTAGATCATTCACATGTTGTATATGTTACACATTAGATCATTCACATGGTGTATATGTTACACATTAGATCATTCATATGGTGTATATGTTACACATTAGATCATTCACATGGTGCATATGTTACACATTAGATCATTCACATTGTGTATATGTTACACATTAGATCATTCACGTGGTGTATATGTTACACATTAGATCATTCATATGGTGTATATGTTACACATTAGATCATTCATATGGTGTATATGTTACACATTACATCATTCACACCTTGTATATGTTACACATTAGATCATTCACATTGTGTATATGCTACACATTAGATCATTCACATTGTGTATATGCTACACATTAGATCATTCACATTGTGTATATGTACACATTAGATCATTCACATGGTGTATATGTTACATTAGATCATTCACATGGTGTATATGTACACATAGATCATTCACATTGTGTATATGTTACACATTAGATCATTCACATTGTGTATATGCTACACATTAGATCATTCACATTGTGTATATGCTACACATTAGATCATTCACATGGTGTATATGTTACACATTAGATCATTCACATGGTGTATATGTTACACATTAGATCATTCACATTTTGTATATGTTACACATTAGATCATTCACATGGTGTATATGTTACACATTAGATCATTCACATTGTGTATATGTTACACATTAGATCATTCACATGGTGTATATGTTGCACATTAGATCATTCACATGGTGTATATGTTACATATTAGATCATTCACATTGTGTATATGTTACACATTAGATCATTCATTGTGTATATGTTACACATTAGATCATTCACATGTGTATATGTTACACATTAGATCATTCACATTGTGTATATGTTACACATTAGATCATTCACATGGGTATATGTTACACATTAGATCATTCACATGGTGTATGTTACACATTAGATCATTCACATGGTGTATATGTTACACATTAGATCATTCACATTGTGTATATGTTACACATTAGATCATTCACATTGTGTATATGTTACACATTAGATCATTCACATTGTGTATATGTTACACATTAGATCATTCACATGGTGTATATGTTACACATTAGATCATTCACATGGTGTATATGTTACACATTAGATCATTCATATGGTGTATATGTTACACATTAGATCATTCATATGGTGTATATGTTACACATTAGATCATTCACATTGTGTATATTTTACACATTAGATCATTCACATGGTGTATATGTTACACATTAGATCATTCACATGGTGTATATGTTACACATTAGATCATTCACATTGTGTATATGTTAAACATTAGATCATTCACATGGTGTATATGTTACACATTAGATCATTCACATTGTGTATATGTTACACATTAGATCATTCACATGGTGTATATGTTACACATTAGATCATTCATATGGTGTATATTTTACACATTAGATCATTCACATGGTGTATATGTTACACATTAGATCATTCACATTGTGTATATGTTACACATTAGATCATTCACATGGTGTATATGTTACACATTAGATCATTCATATGGTGTATATGCTACACATTAGATCATTCATATTGTGTATATGTTACACATTAGATCATTCACATTGTGTATATGTTACACATTACATCATTCACACGGTGTATATGTTACACATTAGATCATTCACATGGTGTATATGTTACACATTAGATCATTCACATTGTGTATATGTTACACATTAGATCATTCACATTGTGTATATGCTACACATTAGATCATTCACATTGTGTATATGCTACACATTAGATCATTCACATGGTGTATATGTTACACATTAGATCATTCACATGGTGTATATGTTACACATTAGATCATTCACATGGTGTATATGTTACACATTAGATCATTCACATTGTGTATATGCTACACATTAGATCATTCACATGGTGTATATGTTACACATTAGATCATTCACATGGTGTATATGTTACACATTAGATCATTCACATGGTGTATATGTTACACATTAGATCATTCACATTGTGTATATGTTACACATTAGATCATTCACATGGTGTATATGTTACACATTAGATCATTCACATTGTGTATATGTTACACATTAGATCATTCACATGGTGTATATGTTACACATTAGATCATTCACATTGTGTATATGTTACACATTAGATCATTCACACGGTGTATATGTTACACATTAGATCATTCACATGGTGTATATGTTACACATTACATCATTCACACGGTGTATATGTTACACATTAGATCATTCACATGGTGTATATGTTACACATTATATCATTCACGTGGTGTATATGTTACACATCAGATCATTCACACGGTGTATATGTTACACATTAGATCATTCACATGGTGTATATGTTACACATTATATCATTCACATGGTGTACATGTCACACATTAGATCATTCACACGGTGTATATGTTACACATTAGATCATTCACATGGTGTATATGTTACACATTAGATCATTCACACGGTGTATATGTTACACATTAGATCATTCACATGGTGTATATGTTACACATTATATCATTCACACGGCGTATATGTTACACATTAGATCATTCACATGGTGTATATGTTACACATTAGATCATTCACACGGTGTATATGTTACACATTAGATCATTCACACGGTGTATATGTTACACATTAGATCATTCACATGGTGTATATGTTACACATTAGATCATTCACACGGTGTATATGTTACACATTAGATCATTCACATGGTGTATATGTTACACATTAGATCATTCACATGGTGTATATGTTACACATTAGATCATTCGCATGGTGTATATGTTACACATTAGATCATTCACACGGTGTATATGTTACACATTAGATCATTCACATGGTGTATATGTTACACAGTAGATCATTCACATGGTGTATATGTTACACATTAGATCATTCACATGCTGTATATGCTACACATTAGATCGTTCACATGGTGTATATGTTACATATTAGATCATTCACATGGTGTATATGTTACACATTAGATCATTTACATTGTGTATATGTTACACATTAGATCATTCACATTGTGTATATGTTACACATTAGATCATTCACATTGTGTATATGTTACACATTAGATCATTCACATGGTGTATATGCTACACATTAGATCATTCACATGGTGTATATGTTACACATTAGATCATTCACATGGTGTATATGTTACACATTAGATCATTCACATGGTATATATGTTACACATTAGATCATTCACATTGTGTATATGTTACACATTAGATCATTCACATTGTGTATATGTTACACATTAGATCATTCACATTGTGTATATGTTACACATTAGATCATTCACATTGTGTATATGTTACACATTAGATCATTCACATTGTGTATATGTTACACATTAGATCATTCACATTGTGTACATGTTACACATTAGATCATTCACATTGTGTATATGTTACACATTAGATCATTCACATGGTGTATATGCTACACATTAGATCATTCACATGGTGTATATGTTACACATTGGATCATTCATATGGTGTATATGTTACATATTAGATCATTCACATGGTGTATATGTTACACATTAGATCATTCACTTTGTGTATATGTTACACATTGGATCATTCATATGGTGTATATGTTACACATTAGATCATTCACATGGTGTATATGTTACACATTGGAACATTCATATGGTGTATACGTTACACATTGGATCATTCATATGGTGTATATGTTACACATTAGATCATTCACATTGTGTATATGTTACACATTAGATCATTCATATGGTGTATATGTTACACATTAGATCATTCACATGGTGTATATGCTTCACATTAGTTCATTCACATTGTGTATTTGCTACACAGTTCAATACACATGGTGTATAATAGGCTATGCTATATTGTATATTAATTTCCTTGCACACGAATTTCTAAATCCACTGATATTTATTTGTTTATTTATTTATTAATTTATTGGTGCATACTGGTCATTGATCGTTAGATATATATTTGATCTTGTCTGTATTTTTGAGATGTGAAATTTCCATTATTATAGACTGATATATTCGGACTGGTGTACTCATTTTGGTTGTTAGAATCGT
The DNA here is from genome assembly GCF_006345805.1 of Octopus sinensis. NCBI lineage: Eukaryota > Metazoa > Mollusca > Cephalopoda > Octopoda > Octopodidae > Octopus > Octopus sinensis. Next base: position 31,436 of record NW_021833442.1, on the reverse strand, counting down.
ATCGTTTCGGGAGTTTAGTTATACACCCGTAGAAAACGATGTCGGTGGCAACAGTAGTAAAGCATGAGTATGAGTGTAGTAGTATGTGTATGCGTGTGTGTATGTGTGTGTATGTGTGTGTGTGTGTGTGCGTGTACCTGGGTTTTCAAGCATACGTATACATATAACAGGAGTATAATATTTGTATTAATATCCGTCTCTAGCCTACGTGTGTACATGTATATGTATGCAGATGCGTATGCGCACGTGTGTGTGTGTGAGTGTGCATACATGTATATGGGTTCGTTTGCACGTGTATATCTATGCATCTGTGTATATTGGTGCTTGCGCGCGCGAATGTGTGTATGTGTGTCTGTGTTACTGTGTGTGCGTGTGTGTGCGTGTGTGCGTGTGTGTGCGTGTGTGTGTGATCTGTTTTTCCTGCATCATGTGTAATGTATACTTCTTTGATATAACTTCGCCAGAATTTGCCTGCCATAAACGCAGTGACATCAAGAAAACGTAAGATGTTAATAACCTCTTAATGCGCACGACAATGGCGCAAAACATGCCGTTATTGTTGTGATTGGGAGATAGTTAAAATGTAGTTAAGTAGGTAATAACACATCTAATGCTTGCACGTAACATAAAAAGCTAAAATATGATCAAAATATGCAGCGAGAGAAAGATAGTGTCTGTCGATGTTACTAGTATTATTTGCTCATTTCTGGTTTTATCGGGAAGTACAGTAGACAACTCGAGATTTATGTGAGCCTTATTGGGCAACCTCAGAGGTACTGCTGAAATAATGTCAAACGAATTACTCAGTTAATATATAGAGATGTATGTTTGTCAGGTTGTTACTATGGCCAAGTAGACATTATATATGTATATATACTATAGAAGAGCTCAAATGCATCAAGGCAAATTAACTAGGAAGCGCATGCGCAATCACTGGCTGAACAGATTACTCGGAAAAATTTCCAGGTTATTCAACTGTTCAGTTCAGTAGAAGACTATACAGAGTTAAACGATTGTTAGCTGGTCTCATTCATATACCGCTGCGTGCATGCACACATACACGCGAGTACTGTCCGAATCTCCGACCAATCACATACAGCTAGCTGGCATTCAATTGGCGTATCAAGTTTCGGGCATTTTGATTGGGTTTTGGATAGAAAATTCACAAAAGTCACTTCTATTGATTTTTTAACGACTTTGCGGGGTGACTGGGGAAATGTAAAGATGTGCACGACCACCCTTGGACGGTTTTGAATGACCAATAGAAAGTGCGAGCTCTCTAAGTAAAAAATTGGGTATTTGTATAAAGGACACACACACACACATACACGAACATTTTGCCGTTTATATATATAGGGATATATAAGTAAAAATTTAGATTCAGGTGAATATGGTAGTCAAGTTGAGGCACCAGAATTTAGTATGGTATTACTCTTTTATTCTCTTACTCTTTTACTTGTTTCAGTCATTTGACTGCGGCCATTTATATCAAAGAAGTATACACTATACATGATGCAGGAAAAACAGATCACACACACTCACACACACACACACGCACACACACACACACGCACACGCACACACACGCACGCACGCGCGCGCACACACACACATTCACATGGTGCTCCAGCATGACTGTAGTCAAATGACTGAAACAAGTAAAAGAGCAAAAGAGTAAAAGAGTATATTATTGAACGCCACGCATCCATTTATCTATCTATCTATCTATCTATCTATCTATCTATCTATCTATCTATCTATCTATCTATCTATCTATCTATCTATCTATCTATCTATCTATCTATATATATATATATATATATATCTATCTATCCCTCTACCCATCTATCTATCTATCTATCTATCTATCCCTCTACCCATCTATCTATCTATCTATCTATCTATCTATCTATCTATCTATCTATCTATCTATCTATCTATCCCTCTACCCATCTATCTATCTATCTATCTATCTATCTATCTATCTATCTATCCCTCTACCCATCTATCTCTATCTATCTATCTATCCCTCTACCCATCTATCTATCTATCTATCTATCTATCTATCTATCTATCTATCTATCTATCTATCTATCTATCCTCTACCCATCTATCTATCTATCTACTATCTATCTATCTATCTATCTATCTATCCCTCTCCCATCTATCTATCTATCTATCTATCTATCTATCTATAATCTATCTATCTATCTATCTATCCCTCTACCCATGACTATCTATCTATCTATCTATCTATCCCTCTACCATCTATCTATCTATCTATCTTCTCTGACTGACGGATGTGATGTCGTTTCGGCTCCGAAGGTAATCATTTATTTTGACTATTTAAAAGTGTATATTGACAAACATTTTTTGCTTAAAAGTTGTACAACAAATCCACTGTAACCTTTGATAAATATCAACACAAATTTGCCCCTGTGGGCAAAATTTAAAAAAAGAAAAAATTCTCATAGCCTTCGTGGTTTCATTTAGCCATTTATTCCAAAATGGCCACTGGCCACCACGAGGCTAAGTTGCAAGTGAAGCGTGACGCAGAAACAGAAAAACAGGATGCCCTGTTAGCATACGCCGAACCTGACAACTCCACCACCACCAACAGCAACAAATACAAAACAAAGGTCGCAAGGCCAAGCACCGTCAACACCATCAGTGAGTCCACCACCACCACCAACACCATGGCAGAATCTGCTACTAAAACTGCTATCCCTACTAAAGACATCGCCACCAATAACATCACCATCACCGTCACCAAAGACCGTGCTGTCAATGCTACTAATACTACCAACACCACCGCCGTCACCAAGAACGACAATAACAACAACAACAACGACGACGACAACAACAATTCCCTTCAAACCACTGCTCACTCCATCACCAACAAGTGAAAAAATAACGACGACAAGCAAACGAAATGTCGAATTTTGCCCTAGTGCAGGACTAAAGTACGCAGGCAATTTTCCACCCCTTCCTACTTGCACGATCGAACCTAACACACCAATTTTACAAACTGCAGCCAACAACAACATCACCACAAGCAAAAACAATAACAAAACAACAACAAATTTCGCTGAGGCGATTAAAGAAAAAAAAACAACAATATACTTTACGGCTCAACAATTACAGGACACGAACATCAAAATAACAGAATCAGAAGGTATCGTAAAAATTAACATACCAGAAGATATTTTGGAAAATGAAAAAAGACGAACAATCATTTATAAAATAGTTAACAAAAAAACAAAAATCCCAGAGAAGGCCAACACAGGCAAATAGAGAAGTGCTTGAAACCCATCTGGGATCACAAAGAATATGAAACCTGGTGGAACAAATTTGCCCACATACAAGTCGTTTTCTACACCGAAGAGTTAGCTAGACATTTCTCAACGCTAACTCTTCACTCAGATGAACTCCAACTTACACCAAGCTATCGGGGACAGAAAGTGACTAAGATCACTCTAAACAATGTCCCCAAAATAGCCAATAGTCTATGGCTTGTAAAGGCTTTATGCGTAAAAATGGCGAATTATACTATTTTGGAAACCACAGTCACAGAGCATAAAAACTGGGTGGGAAAGAAAATAGAATTTCTTCTACATATACATCATGAAGATAAAAAAAAAAAATACCCACCCAGATATGTGTATCAGACGACCACAAGTTATATGTGGTCGTCGATGGCAGAAGACCACGTTGTTACATATGCGGCAGTGAGCAACATCTCAAAAAAGACTGCAAATCTGCCGCAAGAAAACAACAGCAACAACAACAGCAGCCGGAAACAACAAAAACAAATAAACAAGGTTTACTACCCACACCACTTTTTGCAGGAACAAACCTCACCAAACAAACAACCACACCAACTGCAGCACCAAGAACAGAAGCAGCATCACCAACAACAACAACCAAGAATATACCAACTCCCAAACCAAGGACATCTGCCAAAAAGACACCCAGCATAAATGAAGAAACAATTACAACTCCAAATCCCCACAAAATTGAGACCCTAAACAACACAACAATACCCACAATCACTCAAACACAAAATACCCAAACCCCACATCCAAAACCGCATACACCACAACCAAACGCTCACCAACCAACACCAACAACAAACCAACACAGTCGACAATAGACCCCAATACTTTCCCTCTTCCAGACTCCGATTCGTCTGATCTGTCATTAGACGAAGAAGACACGGAAGATTGGCAAATAGCCACAGGGGGGAGAAGAAAAAGGGGAAAAAAAAAAAGAAAAAAAAAAATAAAACAAAGCGGGAAGATACACCACTCCCGAAACAAAAACATCCACAGAAAACACACACATCAACACAAACACACCATCATCAAACCCCCCAAAAATGTTGACAGCCATAAACACAAACAACCACGACCTAATGGAACACATTAGGTCAAACACTAACATTACTGAAAACGACATAAAAACAAGTAACCACCCACACACAACACCACCACAACACATTAAAATAATACACGTGACACAGAACACATACAGCACCCTGAAATCTCTTTACCCTGATGCAGTAGGGAGATTTCAAAAGTACTCATCAAAAAACTGTACAAAAGCCTCATAGAAGAAGACCGTGAGGTGAAAGACAAAGAACTTCCGAAAGACAAGTAACCTTTTCTCTCTCCTTTTCCTTTTTTGCACTTTTATCGGAACATGCTCAGAATAGGTAGTATAAATGTACGTGGCTTGGGGTCGCCTTGGAAACAAGGCTACCTGTTAAATGACATCAAGTCACTAAATCTGAATATCATAGCCATCAGTGAGACCAGACTCCACAGCTTGCGGGCACTCCAGCACATTTTCGGTACACATTTCAACATTCATTTTTCTCCGTGTCTACCGAGAATGGGCGGAGGTGGCACCGCGGTGCTTATCCGGAAGAGTCTGGATCTCAAAGTAAGAGCAAATTTCCTAGACCCGGGGGGTAGGCTGGTCGTTTTGGATGTCGATGGCAGCAATGAGTGTGCTTTTCGACTGATAGCAGTTTATGCTCCGTCCTTAACAGGCCGACCAGATTTCTTCCGACGTCTAGAGTCTTTCATGGGAACGTCTCGTCCTTTACTTTTAGTGGGGGATTGGAATGCCACCCTGGACACGCATCTAGACTACGTGGGCAGAGATAGCAATAGAAGGGGATGCAAATGCCTCAAAGACCTGCTCAGACGTTTCCAACTGTCTGACAGGTACCGACTGGACCACCCGAATGTGCCAATGTGGACATGGAGTAACCGCATCGGGTCGTCCAGATCATACTTAGATAGAGTATTCTGTAGGACAATAGATAAAAATAGTGTAGGTTGTCCACAATTTCATATAGTCAGTTACACAGATCACAAGTTTGTGACTTGTACACTTGACTTAGATAAGACACATAGGCAGGGTCCTGGTTACTGGAAACTGAACGCGTCTTTTACAGCACGACAGGTTTACAGGGACCGGATCAGCACATTAGTTAAGAGAGCTTTGACGGGTACCATCATCAACAACAGATGGTGGTATGCCCTAAAAAAAGCGATTAAAGCAGAATCAGTCAGATACAGTAGAGCCCTAGCATTAGACCGAAATAGAGTAGAGGGAGAATTAGTTAAGGTTTTAGAAGAGGCACTTAGAACTGGCATCGCGTCCAACGTACTGGCGGCGAGATTGGCCCTCGACCAACACCTCAACGCCAAACACGAGGGATGCGTTGTCAGAGCTAGGATGCGTGCTCTGAGGAACGAAGGAGTTGGAGCCGCCCAAGAGGCCCGAGTGGTGGAGACGCAACGAGGCAACAGAGCCACCATCAAGTCTCTTATAGATGAACAGGGGCGCGAATTGCTCGAGCCTAAAAGGATGTGTGGGGTTTTTCAACAACACTTCACCCAACTGTTTGGGACAAGTGGTGAGTCAGAAAGCAGAGTGGACTTTAGTGCCTACCTGCATGCCTTGCCACGACTCTCAGCAAGGGAGGTGGAGTCTTGTGAAAAGCCTATCACAGCTGCGGACGTACAGGATGCGATGGTAGGCTGCGCGAGAGACAAGTCACCAGGCTTGGATGGTCTGCCCTACGAATTTTATTTTCATATGCCAGACTTGTTTGGAGGCGTCTTGGCAGCTGTCTACTGCAACTGGCAGCAGAACGGGAGTATTCCTGCTTTTGTAAAGCGAGGAGCAGTGGCACTGATCAAGAAAGACCCAAACAAGGGGGACGTCATAGATAATTTCAGGCCCATCACTCTGCTCAACGCAGATTTGAAAATTTTGGCCAAGGTGTTAGCCGAGAGGTTGGCGCTTGTCATCAAGAAACTAATCGACAAGGCGCAAACATGCGCCGTGCCGGGTAGAAGTATTCATGACAACCTCCATCTGATGCGCTACATCATAGACAGGGTAGTTAAAAATCCTGGCATGGGTGGGGCGCTGATCAATTTGGATCAATCAAAAGCCTTCGATAGGGTAGACCATCACTACTTGGAGGCTGTCCTCAAAGCGGCTGGTTTCGGTCCAGTTTTCCGCGGTTGGATCGCTGCCTTATACAGCGGCATCCGCTCAGTAGTTCGCGTAAATGGTCATCTATCCAGACCTTTTAACATCATGCGTTCGGTTCGTCAGGGATGCCCCCTCTCATCGCTGCTGTATGTACTGACTCTTGAGCCACTACTGCGGAAACTGGCGACGCTGAGGGGCATCCCACGAGAGCTGGGATGCGGGAGGAGCGTGTCTGCATACGCGGATGACGTCACCGTCATAGTGTCGAGCTACGAGCACATCGAGCTGGTCGGCGAGACACTGAAAGAATACGAAGCGGTAACGGGAGCAAAAATTAACCGGGAAAAGTCAGTGGGCTTGCGGCTCGGCACCTGGAGAAGCAAGCCCATGCCGTCCAACAGCGTCTCCATCGTGGGACGCTGGACGGACGGACCGGTTAAATTGCTCGGGGTCTGGTTCGGTCCGGACCTCCAAATGGAGAAGAACTGGGGCGAGATAACGACTAGGGTGGCTACTCTCACCCAGAAATGGACTGAGAGAAAGCTATCCCTAAAAGGTCGGGCGGAGGTGGCGAACGCGTACATCGCATCCGTCATCGAGTACCGTCTGACCGTCGTGCCTTGTCCCGACCCTACCATCACCAAACTGGAACGCATACTCTTCCGCTTCTTGTGGAAGGGAAACGTTCCGATGGTTAGGCGATCCATTTGCTGCCAACACCCGCTAAATGGAGGGCTGGGCATGCCGTGGTTGATGATGCGCAGACATGCGCTGAGACTGCGACATCTCCGGCGCTTCATAGACAACGGTGAACAGGGGTGGTCGCCTTTTGTGCGGCGCGCTTTCCCGCAGCTCGTCTCCTTGGACGAACTACAGTCATGGATCAAGCAGAGACCGAGGCTAGGCGAATGGCACCGTGAGTGTCGCGTTGCTCTCAAGCAACTCTGCCGTCCGGGATCGAACTTGTGCGACTCCATCACAACAAAGGCATTCTATAGAGGATTAGTGGAGGGGAGGTGCGACGACGAACTCGGGCAGAGTCTGGGCGTCGACGAGGAACACCTGACCCGCCTGTTCAGGACAACTTTCGGGCCGGGACCTATGAACAATCACCAAAGATCCCTGGCCTGGCAGTGCTATCGAGAAGCATTACCTGTTCGGGATAAGCTCTACAGACACGGTTCCAGACACACTGGACCGACTTGCCCGAGATGCGGTCAGAGCGACGAAACCGTTCTGCACGCACTCGTGCAATGTCCAACCATTTCCGACCTGTGGGCTTATGCCGAACGGCTGCTGTCACGTGTGGGACGAATCCGCCTATCGGCCGAGTCTATCGTGAGAATTGCTCCGCCCCCTTCCCTCAACCGGGAAGGCAAGGCAGTTTTCATCGTACTGGTGGCCATGGTGAAAGAATGTGTGTGGTGGACTCGAGCGAAAGGATTAGAGACAAACACTTACCTCTCTGGCCAATCGCTCATCAACTTTTTCAAGTACCACTTGAAAAGGAAGGTGAGAATGGAGAGGGAAGTTTTGTCTCGCGAAAGATTCAAAAAAAGATGGGTGAATGTTGCAAAGATGGTGCGTGCTAGTAACGAAACCATTTTGAGCATGATCCTGTAGATCGTAAAAAAGAAAAAAAGAGAGCATTTTTGACCTCATGTGTTTATTTCCTCCCTGACTGGGGTTCCCGTGGTCTTTTCTGTAGGCTTTTCTTCCCACGGATGAACCCAATCTTGTTATATCAATGTTTACACCATTATTTCTGTGATACACGATTTTCTTTTTTTTCCTTTTTTCCTCCTCTCGATCCCTTTTGATCGCAATCTTACATTTTTTATTTTTTTCCACCCTCGAAAAGAAAAGCTCTGCATTTGTATTTGTCCCCTCTGTATTCAGCCCTGTGTGGCTAATAAAAGAAAGTTATCTATCTATCTATCTATCTATCTATCCCTCTACCCATCTATCTATCTATCTATCTATCTATCCCTCTACCCATCTATCTATCTATCTATCTATCTATCTATCTATCTATCTATCTATCCCTCTACCCATCTATCTATCTATCTATCTATCTATCTATCTATCTATCTATCTATCTATCTATCTATCTATCTATCTATCATCTATCCTCTACCCATCTATCTATCTATCTATCTATCTATCTATCTATCTTTATCTATCTATCTATCTATCTATCTATCTATATCTATCTATCTCTCTCTCTCTCTCTCTCTCTCTCTCTATATATATATATATATATATATTATAATATATATATATAATATATATATATATCGCGCGCATGTGTGTATTGATGAAGTATGGATTAATAGATGGATGCTTCTTTATGGTTTGAACTTCCCACGATGGTTTCCATGATCCAATAATCCAAGGAATTTATGTGTTCAATCGCTTTGATTTAACGACAAAGCAGTATAAAATTCTCACTGAATATTTTATAGCGATCTTTTTGCTGTTGAGTTGCAAAGAAATATCCTTCGACATGTAACGATCAACGGATCCAAGAGTAAGTCTACATTTCTTGTCGACATTGGCGATTTTAAGGTTTCCCAGGAAAATAGCCCAAGTATGATATTTCGTTGGTGTGTAGAGTATTTGAATACACACACGCGCGAGCGTACACACACACACACACTCACACACTCACACACACATGCATATACACATATACACACACACATACATATACACACATACACACACACTGTCCGTCACGTGGCTTCGTCCCGCTTTTTCCACGCATCAGTTGTATAGAACCAGCGACTTCATCTCATGGAGATGAATAAAAATACATGTATCTTTTATTTTTTTAAATCTTTTACTTGTTTCAGTCATTAGACTGCGGCCATGCTGGGGCACCGCCCTGAAGACCGTTTGGTCGAATGTATCAAACCCAGTATTTAGTGGTTTCCCTCTAATATGTATGTATATACATATATATATATATATATATATATATATATATATTTATAGGGTGGCGAATACTCGTTATAAATACCACCACCAGTGGCCTAGCATGTATAAAAAGTCAATAGGCAACATATTCGTATTTCAAAATGGAAAATTACCCTTTAACAGGTAATTTTTACATGATAGAAATAGCAGCCAACACGGCCAAAAACCACAATTTTATAGTAAATTTCGAAGAGATGAAAAATAAAACCCTTTACCTTGTTATATAACGGTTATTCATGGTTTCGAATTTCTTTAGCAAATAATATTGTTTGCCATCTTTTAATAGATAATTTAGCAAGACCATATTATCTACCAGGCGAATTCTCGTCAGTAACAGGCCTAAACAACTAACTTATAATTCAGAGACAAGATAACACGTGTACCATCATTATATGCTATAATTTTTTAAATATCGCGCGCAGGCGCATTTACATTTCTATTATATGTGTCTTCATTTGCGCATGCTTATATCTCTATGTGCGTCTATGTTTAGTTAGTGTGTGTGTGTGGGGGATGCCTGTAATATTTGTATCTTCTGTTTATATATATATATATATATATATATATATGTGTGTGTGTGTTTGTATATGTATGTATATATATTGTAGAGTTGTTACGAGTAAACAAGTCTTTTCCTGGTGCCCCCCACTATTTTTAGATCCTCCTAGTAAGGGGCTCTTTTTACAACGATGTTGTTTATCTTCGTCCTCCTCTACGTAGCATGCAGATTAGAAGCAAACTCGTGGCTTGGGTTATACTATTTCTAAAATTGTTTACGATGCTAAAGTCTTTCAGTTTGGGTCTTGGAGTTATGCTTAATAGTTGTTCATTTTCTCTTGCGATTTAGAGTGAAATCTTAATACATCGCCTAACATTTAATAATACTATTGGTATTTCACGGTCCGATTCTTCGGTGTAGTGTGCTTATGCTTTCCTCTCGTTCTGTTGCCATCCTGGTCACATACTATGAAAGCATTTTCCAGACTTTCCTTAAGAATAGCATCAGCCATAACCAAGAAGATATTAATATTCTAATCAGTATTATAACACTTTTTATCTTATACTCACCGATATCACCGATAACTTATGCCATAAAAGTATTTTTCCTTTTTTCCCCCCTTACTCTCGCCAAACAGGTCTTTTATTTAACGATAGCAGAGACAAGCCGAAAAAATTATTTTCAGAGGTTTTAAAATGTTTTATAACTGTATATGTTCCGCACCTCTGCTGGATCAATATACAGAGATACCGATCTGACACGGTATATTTCCATTCTTATCAATCTCTATGACAGATTTTGGCCGATACAGTCGGAAAGGCAACTTAATATTCCAAAACTAGGAACATCGATTGTTATTTGTGAGAGTAATTTTGGAGACATAGATAAATACCTGTTGTACCTGTTTAGCCTTGATGTGGCAAAGGTTAGTTAGCATGTCCCGGAATTGGCTCCGGAAGGTCAATTACAGATGCCCCAACCGACTCAGTTTGGATGAGGCCCTTCGGCTCTTTTGGTGTTCATCTAAGAGAAGATAGCTCCATGCAAATCATGCACCCTAATAACTACTGGGGTCATAGAACTTGTTGCATCAGAAGAATATAAGTTTGAAAGATGAAACAGAATGCAACTGGTTCTTCAAAAAAATCTAAGCCCACTATCATAATACTCATAGTGCAAGTTGTTCAGCAAACCAAAGCACCAATACCAGTATCGTCACATTTTCTTTATAGACATCAGAACATTGAATTGAAAATAAAGTGCATCTGTGTCGTGCTGAACTCTCAACTGTCGAAGGAACAAAAGACGTGACTTAAGTTTGAAATGAGATTTGCTTCAGTGTTTTTTAACCATTTAATTCAGTCGAAGACAGGAGGATCTCGAGAAGGCAGGATGATCTCGAGACTTTTTCATTCTACCGTAGTAAATCTTGATTTAAATGCAAAGACCAAGTGACGTGAGAAGAAGAATTATTTCTTCTCAGATAACTCACAGATGTATTCTAACCGTAAATATCACTATTCATGGTGGCGGTGGTGTTGTTCGTATTAGTATCGGCCATAATCGTTTAAGCAAAATCTCACATGGTGAGAAGAGTTTTTGAAAAAATTGGCAAGAATGATGCCAAGTTGGCGAACGAAAGGTATTTCTCTTATTTGTATCATAAAGAAAAGAATCATCTACTGATCTAGGCTTGCTTAGGTTGGCATAGACGCAAAGGCGAATCTTCAAAAACAAGTTATAGACTATTCTTTGCGATTTCACGCTTGTAACGGACAACGCTAAGTATGTATGTATGTATGTATGTATGTATGTATGTATGTATGTATTAAGGCTGTATCATGCGCGGGGACATAGAAATAATCGGACTGAATACCTGATCGCGCTGTTAAACCATTGGGAGTGAAGGACTCCTAGCCTTTGTTAGGGCATCCTTCTAGGAGAAGGTAACTCAGGTAACTGGGATAACTCCGACATAAAACCTGCGGCTCAGTGGTTACCGATGATGTTGACTTGTTCTTCTTTTCGAATTAAGGCTGCTGTTGCTCAGTGAGTGGGATTGACTCAGTGCACAGCCTTTCCTCACTTTAAAAAAATCTTCTTGCACAGGCATTGCATGATAACAACATTGATTAAGCTTCGTGCAATGGCCATACTCGATAACAAGAGGGCAGCCACCATGTATGTATGTATGTATGTTTGTATGTATGTATGTATGTATGTATGTATGTATGTATGTATGTTTGAACGAACAGATATATGTATTAAATGTGCTTGTCGTTTTATTATTCAATACGGCGTACTGGCTGAATCGTTAGCACATCCTGGCAAAAGGCTGAGCGGCGTTTCGTCCGTCTTTACATTTTGAGTTCACATTCCCTGGAGGTTGACTTTGTCTTTCATCCTTTCAGGGTCGATAAAATAAGTACCTGTTAAACACTGGCGTCGATGTAATCGATTTGTGCCCTACCACAAAGTTTTAGGCCTTGAGAATGGAGAGGGTGTGTTTGATTAAATTTACCAGATTTTGTAAAAAATTCATAATGTTATTTAATAATTAGTTAAAATATATATTACATGTGCTCTTTGTTAGGAAATTGCATTCGTAACGTACAGGTATCGATGTGGAGTGAAGAAACTCTACCTGCAACCATACGGTTTCAGGTTAGGTTTCTCTTTGTAACGCTTTGAGCAAGTATGTTCTACTATAGCCCCGGACGACCACTTATGAGTGTATTTGCTAGACTGAAACCTGTGCGGATGCCGGTCGTACATACATACATACATACACACACACACACACACACACACATACACACACACACACACACACACACATATATATATATAATATATATATATATATAGATATATATATAAGTTAGCATATATATATGTATATATTTAAAAAGGTTTGAATGTGGATTCGTCCTTTAATTGGAGTAGTTTCCAAAAGATTTCTAACGTTGATTCTTCATAATTTATTTTGAATTTACTGATGTAAATTAGCGTAGATATGAAAGGTTATATAAGTATATTAAGTATATGATGTAAGTTATAGAACGAAGTTCGACAAATTCAATCATTTTTTCGTAAATGGGGGAGATTAGACGTTAATATGGAATAAAATATTTTTTATTCATTTCGCTATACGATCGTTTCGTACAGAAAGACAATAAATTCATTTTAAATAGACCCCAAGAACAATTACAAATTACAAAAATTAGTAAGAACACCATACCTACGTAATTCTAAAGTCCCCCTTTTTTCTTTATTTAGTTTTTATTATTTTTTCTTATTGTGCTACTGGTGAGTACTCTTTGACAACTCAGATGCTTAAAATGAATTTATTGTCTTTCTGTACGAAACGATCGTATAGCGAAATGAATAAAAATATTTTATTCTTATATTAATATTTAATCTCCATTTACGAAAATTTGATTGAATTTGTAGTACTTCGTTCTATAAATTAAATAACTTAAATCATTTACGTAGTATATATATACATACATATATATATATATATATATATATGTGTGTGTGTGGTGTGTGTGTGTGTGTGTGTGTGTGTGTGTGTATGCATGTATGTGTGTGTGTTTGTGTCTGTGTTGGCATCAGTGTTTGTCCCTCTCGCAACACCACAGCTTGACAAGCGGTATTGATTCCGTTTACGCACCCGTAACCAAATAGTGGAACGAATCGTACCCAGTACGATTCGTTCCACTAAAAACGCTTCAGAGCGATGCCCCAGCATGTCCGTAGCCCAGTGACTAAAACAAACGATAAAGGATAAATGGTCTATTTTATATTCAAACTGAATTTGGTTCACATATCAATAATTTCCCATACAAGTGGTTTCGTAAATTTTATTGGCTTATGTATATATATGTTGTATCTATAGAAATGAATTTGTAGAGTTGCTGTTCTATAGTTTGGTTTACT
>NW_021833442.1:5000-15000 GCF_006345805.1 Octopus sinensis | reverse complement strand
CACCAAAGCAGATTCCCTGCGATAATCTTCGAAGAGTTACCGTCACCATAAACGAAAGGAGACATGATACTCCTCTAGAAGGGACAAGGACCATAAACGAAAGTAAAAGTTAAGTTACTCTTACCACATTTAATGAAGTGAGCATTAAAAATGAAAATCTAATTTTAAAGACAACATTAACTCAATGAGTGACATTATTTTAATCATTTCAGCAATTATGAAGGACATCTTCGGACACGTTTTGGACATGTTTCGGTCAACGAAGCGTCGTTTTCGCCACTGACCGAAATAGTGATAAGAAAATCAGTAAGTAAATATATAAGATTATAGAAGAGTGGGCATCTTTTATATTTTACTTGTTTCAGTCATGAGTCTGCAGCCATGCGGGGGTACTCCCTTGAAGAATTTTTAGTCGAATGAACCGATTCCAGTACATATTTCTTTTCTTTAAGCCTGCTACTTCCTCTATCGGTCCATTTTACCGAACCGCTAGGTTACAAGGACTTAAACACACCAACATCGATTCTCAAGCAGTGATGGGGAACAAGCACACACACACGCATACGACGAGCTTCTTTCGGTTTTCGTCTACCAATCGGCCTTGAGTATGACACATACCCAAGGTGCTACACAGTGAGTCTGCACACGGAACCGTGTGATTGGGAAGCAAGCTTCTTACCACACAACCACGCATGCGCCTCATAAAAAATAAAATTATATTTCAATCTTGTTAATTACTCAGTGATGTATATGAGACCGAATAATTATTGGGCAAATGTGTAAGAACATTCATACCCTATCTCTGCAATGTGCACCCAACTGATTCAACCAGCCCAGAACAGCTCAGCCAAGTGTATACAGACTTTGTGAAATGCTTTAAAAGAAATATTCTTTTGGTTCAGTACTCTTTCATTTCAGCACAGAAGTGGGTCATAAACCACTCTTCAAAGATCACTTCAATCATTTACCCTATTTTTATTAGCGTGTTAGTGCACCGGGAGAATTAGCATGATACTCCTCTGAAAGGGACAAGATCGGGCTGAACGTATCTAAGTAGTGGTTTAGCTTTAAAATCTCCAGTGCCGGTACCACAGAACAGCACAAACATTCTTGGAAGACTGGCATCTTACCCTCCTCTTTAGCTACGCAAATTATGTAAGGCATCTTTTTCCCATCAGTGTTTAAAATTTAGCACGGTAAATATCCACTTTCGTTCATCACTTTATGAAATTCTTCAGGAAAATGTCCAGCAACTTCGGTATCTACTGATGCTGTTTCACTTGAATCAACTTTGCTGGCTAAATTATGCTGTTCAATGAGATTTTGTTACCCATCCATATATTGGATATATTGGTACTTGTCAGCAACATCGGAAAGCTCTAACCAAATTCTTACGTATTTGCTTTGCACAATTCTGGCCACGTTTTGTGGACATAGGAAGCCGCTTCATGTAACAGCTCTGCATCCATATTGAGCAGAATAAAATCGTCTTTATGCACTCTGACGATTCGATCCACTTATCAAGGGGTGTATCATTAGAAGCTTTCATGACATTACGCAATTGGTAAATGGGACAAATGGTAGCTTCATTGACAACGAATTCGCGACCGACAGCAGTAAACCTTCCACTGTCAAGTATTCTCTTGAGCATCTGTACTTTTTCATGTGAAGAATACACTAATCTGTGCCATTTGTTAGGATCGAGCACCTATTTTCTCTGTTCACTGGTCCCATATTGACGGGTACGAATCTGTAAATCCTTATAAAAAAGAAAAAAATACATGACCGAGCCTTGCAGCGTGGTCCTGTAGCCAAAAATGAAAGTCAGTGCACCTTTGGCAAGCCTTGTGAGTGGATTTGGTTGATAAAAATTGAAATAAGTCCGGCGTATATATATGTGCGTGTGTATGTGTGTGTCTTTGTGTCTATGTTTGTCCCATGCCCCCCACCTACCACCACTTTACAACCGGTATTGGTGTGCTTACGTCTCCGGGTTTAAACAAGTGCTGGAGTCGAGTCCTTTGACGAAAAATTCTTAAAGGTAGTATCTCAGCATGGCTGCAGTCTAATGATTGAAACAAGTAATAGTTAGAAGATAAAAGAAATACATGTATTTATATATGTGTGTGTGTGTGTGTGTGTATGAATGTGTTTTGTCTGTGTATTTGCAGGTATATATGTAGGTATGTGTGTATATGTGCGTGTATGTGTAACATAAATACATTCGTCTCAATCTTTCTCTATTTTTCTTTACCTCTCTCCTAATTTCATTCACCTTCTTTATTTCTCACCGTCTATCACTCACTTCTCTCTCATTTCTTCTCCACCCTCTCTTTCTGTCCTTCCCTCCCCTCCTTCCCCTCCTCCTCTCTCTAATTGATGTGATTCTTAGGGCACTGCTACAATATATATATACATGTGTGTGGGTGCGCGCGCACACACACGCACGCACACACACGCACGCACACACACGCACGCACACACACACACACACACACACCTACCCACACACCATAGCATTAAAACTTAACGATTGACGTCTATTTTCTCACCATATGTTATTCGATCAGTTTGTCCTGATAACATTTCATCATCATCATCGTCATCATCATCATCATCGTCATCATCATCATCATCATCATTATCATCATCACCGCCACCACTACCACACGTTCAGTCTCCCTGAGCAGCATCTCGGTTTCGCCACCGACAGGAAACAAAACAGACATTGCCGAAACAGCTGTAAAAATGTAGTCCATAGAATTAATTACTCATTAAAATTGTGACTAATTTAGACACAAGACTAGAAATTTGATAGATGGGAAAAGAAGTTAGTCGATTAAATTAACTCTAGTACTTGGGTGGTACTTTATTTTTGTATTTTATCCATCCTGACTTGGGGAGGATTTGAAATCAGAATGTAAATAGTTTACCGATTCCGCCATTCGACCAGGCCTTAGAATAATTTAAAATTAAAATCAACAGACAATATCATTAACTATTGAACCGGCAAAGAAGAAAATGGCTGTGAATTTAAATTCGAAAAGAAGAGAATTGTTATAAAAATTGATTTAATTATAGGAAGTATAAATATTCCCCTTTCGGCTGGAAAATTTCCCCACAATCAACAGCAGAAAAAATTCTAGTCATACCATTAAAAAGTTCTTTAAAAAATGCCGTCAAAATCTGTTAATGTCGTAGGCATTGTGCTTGTAAATACCCAAATATTTGGAAAAAGAAACACGTTACTGACTAAAAACAATTTCTTGAAATATACAATATATTAGCAACAGAGATAATATTTACCCCACTTAAACGTGTGTGTATACTGTGGTAGATACCATGAGAGAAACTGTCATACTGGCTTTTGGCGCAAAATGCGCTCTTGTTCACATCGGTGGCGGGTAAATAAAACCTGGTCACCTCCAGATGAACTGGTGGTTCCTGCGCTGGAGGTAGGGATTTATCTCCCCGCTAGCGATTTAAACAAGCCAGTATGAGAGATTCTCTCATGGTATCTACCTCAGTATAGTTTGTTCTAACAGAGCATACACGTTTAGGCTGGCATAAAAAGAGGATTACGTCCCTTTCCAAATATCAAGATTTGATAAACTGTTGGTTCTTTTATACATATGAGTGTGTGTGTATATGTAATGATGTACATATGAGTATATATATATATATATATATATATATGTGTATATACATGTATGCATCGACGTCATCAGAATTTATAAACTTCAAGGGAACGTAAAATATTTCTTTTTGGAAATGGTTAACTCGAAATAGATAAGGCTATAAATAATAGTGTATAAATACCGAGTAAAGAAACCCTTCGAATAGAACAAGTAGAAAGCTGCCCGTTGAACTCGAACTCACATATTCGGTATACACACTCACACACACCTTCTCACACACATTATTATATGTATATAAGTATGTACTAATACAAATATATGTATATAAGTAAGTAAATACATATCTACCTGTATCTATCTCTCTGTCTCTCTATCTCTATAAACACATGTAAAATCATGCACCCAGTGACACTTCGATTTCACTATCAATAAAATTAATATAAATATCTGATTCTACTTTTGCATAGAATTCTTTACTTAGTTAATGCGCACTCATTTTAAGCATTTCAATATACACTCATTTTTACCACACACACACACACACACACACACGCATATTTGTGTGCAAGTACGTCTACGTGTATATTACCATCATGTATTTAAAATACTCCCCTTGGGGTTTTTTTTTTTTGCTTAGTGCTTGTTTTTGTTATTTGTTGTTGGTTCTGTCTTAGCACAAACAATCTTAAAACTCCATGGAATCAGCTCTCCTTCTCTATTAACTCGCCTCTCCATACCACCTTCCTCTCCTTCTCCTTCTATTTCCTCTCCTGCTGATTGCTGTTTTCACATCAACCGACCACTTTGCGGTGCCAAGAAGAAGTCAATTATCTCGCTTGTTTACTTATATGGCTACGTATTTGCACTTATAATTGTGTGCACTCATTTACAGTGCATTTCGCTGCCAGCTAGGACACTATCATTTTCTGCTAGTTCTTGTTACTATTGTTTCTTACATTTCCTCATTGTTATTGTTGTTGTTCGTTTTTGCTTTATTTTATATTTCATTTTACGAAGGAAGGGGAGGTAATTTCAATAAAATCCGTTGCGGATGTCCTCAGACTTACGTCAATCTTATATTCATATATATATATATATGTATATATATTATATATATATATATAATATATATATATATATATATATATATAATATATATATTATATATATATTTGTATGTATGTATGTACGTATGTATGTTTGTATATACCTCTTACTGTTCGTATTTTCATTTCTTGTTTAGTAATAATTATATATTTTATTTCCTTACATAATCAGGAATAAATCAATCAATCCTCCTCTATTTCTCTCCTTCTTTCTCTCTCTCTATATGTATGTATGCTTATATGTATGTATATATATATATATATATATATATATGTGTGTGTGTGTGTGTGTGTATATATATAAATACACAGACGCTTGTGCATATACATACACACACACACATATATATACATAGAATGAAACGCTTACTTGTGTAAGTAAATATAAATATAAATAAATACACATATACACACACATGTCTATCTATCTATCTATCTATCTATCTATCTATCTATCTATCTATCTATCTATCTATCTATCTATCTATCATCTATCTATCTATCTATCTATCTATCTATCTATCTATCTATCTATCTATCTATCTATCTATCTATCTCTCTCTCTCTCTCTCTCTCTATATATATATATATATATGATTGATTCATATATATATACCTATCTATCTATACATATATACGTACATACATGCATGCATACATACGTACACATTTTCACGCATTCAAACATACGGAAATGAATAAAATCTGGTACATGTAGACATCAATCTACGTAAGCATACATTTTTGTATGTATATGTGTGTTTGCGTGTGTGTGTGCGTGTGTATGTGTGTGTATGCATGTATGCGATATGCGGTAGTGCATTCCTATATCTATAAAATGTAGCTAGCTTTCTACATAACAGATCGATTCAAACACCATATCTGTATAGACAATATCTTTTTTAGACATACACAAGGGAGATCAATCGGACTAGTTTCAATCCTTCATTGAAATGTCATCAGCTGCTGATGACTGTATTCAACTGCTCATGGATGCTTAGCTTCTAAACCCAAAATAACTGCGGACCCAAATGAACAGGATATACCGATTTGCATACATAACGCTTTGTATATATATTTATATATTCCAAACTGGAATAAAGAAGCAGTCGCTTTTGTAGCTGAAACACCTTGCAGGGTAGCAGACAAAACTATTCGAGCAATGGATGCTGTATAGGAATATATTCCTGTGGAGTAATGTAAGTTGTACTGCAACTTTGGCGGATGACGTCGGAGGGACTTTCCCACTGGCGTTTAGGGGATTTGGCACCAAACACTAAATATCACAAGTTTGTCGTGACATATGTAGTTAATATATAAGGATATATGATAATATTTTGATATATAATAGTAGACAGTAAAACATTTATCTATCTACACGTGCATACATACACACACATGATATATAGAATGATATAGTGCATGCATGTGTGTACGTATATGCGTGTGTATATATACATATATATAATTCAGTATATTTTTGTGTATATATATGTGTATATATATATATGTGTGTGTGTGTGTGTATGTATGTATGTATGTGTGTATATATATATATGTAAGTGTATATATATATATATATATATATACACACAAATTTTATATATATACTCAAAAGTATACTGATTTATATATACACACACAAGTCTGTATCTATCTATCTATCTATCTATCTATATATATATATATATATATATATAGATATATATATATATATATATATATATATGTATGTATGTATACGTATGTATGTGGTGTGTGTGTGTTTTGTGTAGCAAGTGGGAGAGAAAGAGAGAAAGAGAGTGAACGAGAAAATAGATAGATAGGCAAATACATTGATGTAGCCATATATATGCATAAATACATACGCGCTCACACACACACATTCATATATATATATAATATATATATACACACACACTACAAACTGCATAGTTATATACACACACAGTTAATTAAAGGAGATCTATCAACGAGCATCAACGATATTGTTGTGTAGCGATTTTTTAATTACTTCCCACAGCAAATTTTCTCGCTCTTTTTTGCCGTGCATCACTGCAGGCATTCGAACGTAGCATATTACACAGTAATTAGCTGATTGCACCAACAAATGTGCAACGATGCAATAAATGTCTTTGTAGGTATTTACGTGTATAAGGGTGTACGTCAAGTATTTGGGAATATAACGATGTGTGTACGCATATAGTACCGATGTAGACATCTATACTCATACATAAACCTCCTATATATAATATATATTATATATATATATATATATATATTATATATATATATATATACTACACGTATATATATACATATTTTTGCATGTATGTATTCATACATGCATATAGATATAGACTTATATATATATATGTGTGTGTGTGTATATATACATACATATATATATGTATACACATATGTATATATATATATATATATATATACACACGCACACACAGACATACATACATACACGTGTGTGCGTCGTGTGTGTGTGCGTGTGTATTTCTATTTATGTATGTTTGTATGTGTATATGCAGATTCTCACGTTTGTGAGTATTTGTGCATGTGTGTATCTGTCTGTTTATCTGTCTGTCATTATGTATGCATGTATGTATGTATGCATGCATGTATGAGTATTTAGAATATGTCCATTGTATGGATATATTCATTAGTATGCATGTGTACAAGTTTGCGTGTGTATCTGAGTGTGTACGAGTTTATACACGTGATTCTCTTAAAGAGTACCTGTTTGTTTATATATTTGTGAGTGTGTATGAATGTTTATTACGTTCAGGTACTTATAAAGAATTTTGCTTCGCAATTACAAAGTCCCGGTTTCAATCCGAACTCTCCGTATATCGCATAAGTGTTTTCTACCGTAAGGTCGGGCCAACAAGATTCTTATAATGTACTTTTTCTGAGATAACATCTCTAAAAACCTTGCTGTGTTAAAAGGACAGAAAAGAAAAAAAAAATCCATAAATATCGGAAGGAGTCACACCACCTCCTCTCTCTCTCTCTCTCTCTCTCTGTATATATATATATATTCTTTTATTATTTTACTTGTTTCAATCATTTTTGACTGCGGCCATGGTGGAGCATCGCATTTAGTCGAAGAAATCGACCCCAGGACTTATCATTTGTAAGCCTAGTACTTATTGTATCGGTCTCTTTGCCGAACCGCTAAGTTACGGGACGTAAACATACCGACATCGGTTGTCAAGCGATGGTGGGGGTACAAACACGCACACACACACACATATACGACGGGCTTCTTTCTGTTTCCGTCTACTAAATCCACTCACAAGGCTTTGGTCGGTCCGAGGCTATAGTAAAAGACACTTGTCCAAGGTGCCACGTAATGAAACTGAACCCTGAACCATGTGGTTGATAAGCAAGCTAACTACCACACATCCACTCATATATATATTTATAATAGTGGACTCGCGTTTTGGCCCAAAGCCAGCAGTTTTGAGAGAGGGTAAAGTCAATTTCCCCCGTATCCCCAGTGTTCAACTAGAACTTATTTTATCGACTCTAAAAAGAGGAAGACTAAAGTAGACCACAGCGGAATTTGAGCACAGAACGTAAGGACGAATGAAATCCTCTCAGCATTTTGTCCGGCGTGCTAACGATTCTGACAGCTCGTCGTCTTATACATATGTATAATGTAATTTATAATATACGATGGTTTTTGTTAAGCAGCATAGATTTTTACAATTTTGTCAATAATGATAGTATTTTATAAGCTTAAAACTTATAAGCGATCACCGCGCAATGACTAAAGAAAATTGTCTAATAATGTGGCATATGAACACTCGACGGAAAAAAAAAGTAGGTTTTACCGTAAGCATGGGACTCGAGCTCACACCTCTTAGTTTTGCCGACAAGTATGCAACCATTACACTAGCGCACAACCTGCTTCATTGTGACCAAACTGTAAAAATCGACGCTGCTTTACAAAGACCATCGCAGTAAAAGTGCATGAAAGTTTGTTTACAAAAACAACACTCCGAAATAATTATAGTTCTTAAATCTCACCGACTGAAGTAGCGTGTACAGTAGTGCAATGGTAGCATACTTGTCGCGAAAATCAAACAGATGTAGGTTCGAGTCCTAGGCGTACGGCAAATTCTACTTTTTTTTCAAAATTGTACAAAAACCGAAAGAAAGACACAAGTGAGAGAACAACTAACAAGGTGTATAAATCTGACGGTTAGGAGAAATG
This sequence comes from Octopus sinensis, assembly GCF_006345805.1. Classification (NCBI taxonomy): domain Eukaryota; kingdom Metazoa; phylum Mollusca; class Cephalopoda; order Octopoda; family Octopodidae; genus Octopus; species Octopus sinensis. Next base: position 6,022 of record NW_021833442.1, on the reverse strand, counting down.
GAAGTTCCCATGACGTTTCAAGCCAAACAGGAAGGAAGGAACGAGAATGGGAAACAAATAAGAGAGAAAGGAAACGTGTCTCGATTAACAGTTGCATATATGTATGTATATATTATATATATATATATATATATACGCACATACACACACGCACACACACTACTGTTAATAAATGTAGAAAAATATCAACAATTAAACTCTGATCAAGTTCATTTCACTCGCCTCTCCCGTGACCACCACCACCAAGAATTTCATCGGATTTTCAGAAATTGATTGGACTGAGAACTACGTAACAGTTTACCTCTAAATGTGCCACACCTGCGGGAGTACACGGCATCTCAGTGTGTGCAGTACCAATTATTCCCACAAGAATCCATTTATAGGGATGTCTGAGTAAAATATTGACAATATGGACAATTTAATTAAAGATTCAAATGTCGGTAAACGAGATTAAAAATTCAACGCACACTTACACAAACACACACATACACATGTATATACGTATATACCGCACACGCACACTTACGCACACGCACATACACACACGCACATACACACATGCATATACACACACGCACGTACACACACATAATTGCTATTACACACACAGACACACACACTGGCGCGCTTGCACATACACTCAGATACCCCCTCTTACACTCTCCTGTCTTAGAAAGAACTTTTTCTTCATCCATTCCCTTCCGGTCATTTCAAAATGTAACTACATGGGGATTGTTGGCGATTTTTTCCCTCCGTCTTCCTTTTCTCTTGGACTTTCCTCTGTTTTCTGTTTCTGATGAAGAGCTTTGCTCGAAACGTTAAACAACCTTTCTTTCCTTCCCTGGGCGTCTTTTAATAATTTGCATGTACTACGTCCGCGCGTCGTTGCTTTTTTCTTCGTTTTTTTTTAATTAATCATATGTGTGTGTGTGTGAGCGTGTACATACATACATACATACATACATACATACATACATACATACATACATACATACATACATACATACATATATATACGGGTG
>NW_021833441.1:45000-152962 GCF_006345805.1 Octopus sinensis | reverse complement strand
TGAAGAAATGTAATTGTAGGGGGCTCATCAGTATGTCCGATTAGCGGAAATTGTCGCCAGGAAAATGTAGTTTATAAATGTAGTGTTGCGGCTCAAGGAGGCCAGAGAAAAATATATGTTGGAAGCACAGTAGACTTTAGGCAGAGGTATCGATCCCACCTGAGCTCTTTCAACAATCCTAAATATAGGACCTCTACAACATTGGCATTACATGTTAATGACCTTAAGGAAAGGAATGTTGAATTTAAAATATCATGGCCTATCATTGCACACGCCCCCCTATAGAATTGGGTCCACTAGATGCGGTTTATCCATAATGGAAGCTTATACTATATTGAAAAATTACAACAACGCAGTGTTAAATAAGTTCACTGATGCAATACCGGCGTGTACGCATAAGATCCACTCGACGTTCTATAAGAAATTTAGAAATAGAAATAGCAATAACAGTTAGAGCTAAGCAATAACAATTGAATTAAATTTAGTAAGTATAGTAAGTAGTAAATGAAATAAAAGTAAAGTAATGTAATTATTAAAAGAAAAAAATAGCTATTAGTATAAAATGTGTCAAGGACTTGAATCCGAATATGTGGCTTTGCATGTATGTGAGAACTTATAAGATTGAAGAAAAATAAAATAAAATAAGTGCAGAACTGAAATGGTCCAGATGGCGCTGTGTGCATAAAATTTACTATGGCTGCTGGATCGAATTATATGCATATAAAATAGCATTCATGATCGGATACAAATTTTTGGGAGTACGTAATGTCTCGTTTCTGAATATGGCCGGTATGTAATTGTGTATTTGTTCACGTTTACTATGTGTTGTATGTATAGGATATCCTGATGAGGGGAGTGCCAATTTTAAGTATATGATATGACTAATATTAATTGGCGCGTCTCCGAAACCCCCGTAGAGGGACTTCTGTGTATCTTTGTAAACTTGTATTTTTGTAAATTGTATAATTGTAAATTGTAAATTGTAAATTGTAAATTGTATTATCTTCTATGTACATTTCGCTAAAATTTTAATTCGTCTTTTAATTTGCCATTGTATGCTTTATTTTTATTTATTATTATTATATTTATTTCTCTTATTGTAACAAATTTATATTTAGGAATTACAACCGTGTTTCGTGGTCTGCTACCCGAACAGCTCCTTTATAGGATCCAGTTAACTCAAGACATCATCAGGAAAAAACCACGTCCGGTTTCGGCCCCTACTCCTCTACCGTTTTGACATGGCTCCCCATCCCCTTTCGGAGCTGTCTCCAGCTCTGGTGCTGGGTGCAAGTCTTTCTTCTTCTTTCTTCTGTTCCCTGGCCTCTTCGATGTATCGTCAGTGAGTGTCAGCCGGTGACTGACTGTCTTGTCAAATTTTACCCTTTAAATACCTGCCGCATAGGCTCCAGGAAGTTGTCACATGACACTGTCTCACCTTAACTGACTAGTGAAGGTGCGTAGTTTCAGCCCGCGCATTTTCTAAACGACCATCGCCTGTCAGTCAGCTTGTCTCACCTAATGATGTTATTTCCCGTCGGTTTGTTTATGATTTTCAAGCCATTTTCGGTCTTCCCGCTTCAGCCATATATAGAAGCTGGCTTTTTCGACCGCCTCCTGTACTCTCCTTATTAGTTTACGCAGCTCGGGGCTAGAAAAATCAAATCTTCTTTTGAAAAGCGTTGTCATTTTCCTTTCAATGAAGCCTCTATCCCCCACTGCCAGGTGATAATATTCGACATTCCATCCCTGTTCTATGCATTCTTCGATTAGCTTTTCATACCTCTTCTCTTTTCGTTCCTCTGCATTGCCGATGTTCTCTTCCCAAGGTACTGTTAGTTCTAGTAAAATTCCCATTCTCCGGTCTCTGTTCCATAAATGTAAGTCCGGTCTTTTTGTTGCTTTTATTAGTGGAAATACTACTTGTCTTTCCAAGTCCGTGGCCACCTCCCAGTATCCCTTCCATCTTTCGTCTATCTCGTATACGTGTAGGCCTGGTTTTATAACCTTTTCCCTCCTTGTGGAAGTATACTTTCCTGCGCTTTTCTACTTTTGGGTAATCTCCCCTATTGTACCTCTCGATCTTCTCCTTGAGTGCTGCGCTTATGACGCCGAGGACTTGATTATGCCGCCAAGTATTTCTTTGAAGTGCTAGTCTGCAACTTGACATAACATGTCTAACCGTCGCTTTCTCTCCGCATCTACACTCATCAATTTTGTTTATGTTCCACCGGACTAAGTTCGCCGGTGAGGGTAGAACGTCGGAGGCAGACTTGATCAGGAAGGATGTTCTTGCTTGTTCCCAAGCCCAAAGTTCCTTTCATGATATTCTGCGGTTAATCACATATTCCTCCCATCTCAGGCACTGTCCATTTTAACTGCATCGCACAAAATGTACATTTCACCTTTCTTCTTCCTCCTTTCTCACTTCATATGCCACTGCCTCTTTCATCTCTTTTACACTGCTCTTGCAAAATGGCCTGAAATTTTGCGACCCTAGGCCGGTTCTAGCTTCTTGCGTCGCTCCGACTATATCTGCGTGCTTTAGTTTTCCGATAACCCTGTTTACTGCCTCTTCCGCCTTCCATTTCCTCCCTGTTCGTACCTTTGGAGGGTTTTCCCGGATACTCTGATCTTTTGAATACCTTAGCATCATTACTGTCCTTGCCTTTCCTGCCCTATATTCTTCGGCGATTGATGTTATTGGTAGTTGCAGCTCGGCTTTTCCATATAGTGCAGTTGTATTCAGTGGTTTCGGCAGACCAAGCCATTTTCTGATAAACACACTGCATCTTTGCTCCATCCTTTCTATTCTACTCGAGGCTATTTCGTACATTTGTAATGGCCACGTTATTCTTGGGGACAGACCAAATTGCAGTATCCAACATTTGAATTTTCCCGGCAGCGTTGTTCTGTCAATTGCCTTTAATCCTTGTTCTTCTAACTCGTGCGTTTCTTTTCCTTGCTTCGTATCATTTAATAAACCTCTATACCATCTGCCGAGACTCTTTACTGGTTGTTCTTTAACCGTTGGTATGTCTACACCTCCTATCCTAAATTTCACTTCTTGCCTTCCTTTCACGAAAGCCACGCTTCGAGATTCTTTGGCTTTGAATTTCATCCATGCCCATCCTATCAGTTCGTCCAACCGCTCTAACGTTTCCTCTGCTGCTTCTCTACTTTCCGATAATATAGTTACATCGTACATAAAAGCCCTTAATGGTGTCTTAGTAACAGCTTTCTCACAGTTTGTAGATCTGAGTAGCATTTCCAATGACTAACACAAATAAGATGACTGATATCGTGCATCCGGCTGCAATACCTCTTTCAAGCCGTTGCCACTCCGTAGATTCAAGGTGTTATATGCAAAGTTTATATTTTTATGTGATATATTTATATATTACTACATTAAAAAATTTTTAAATGTCGGGTTTTATAGATATAAATGAGTATATGAAGATTTGTATGTATTTGGTGTTTCTGTTGATTTTGCGATGTTCCTGTAGTTGTTGCTCGCATTGCCTCCCCTCGGATATAAACAAAAAGTGTATACAGCTCATTAGAGCACTTCTATTTCCAGTCCGTTGTATATCTTGAGCCTTCACCACAGCTGCCTCGCCAATGCGTATATTGAGCTCAGCGTCAAGGGATAGGTTGTAGGTGACGGTAGAGCCAAGATAGGTAAACGTCTCAACCTCCTGTAATCTGTGGTCTCCAATATGTATGTTTGGGATGTCCGGTGTAGCCGGACCTATGATGTTGGTCTTCTTGAGGCTGATAGCTAAGCCAAAGTCGTTACATGCCTGCTCAAAACAGTTGATGAGCCTTTGTATGGCTTCTTTTGTGTGTGATACCAGAGCAGCATTATCAGCAATTAGCATCTGATGTCTGAAAGGCATGTGAAAGTAAGAGCGAGAAGATGCCAAATAATGTAGGAGCAAGGACACAACCTTGCTTTACTCCGTTTTTTATTTGGAAGGCGGCTGATGTTGAACCATTGTGCTGTATGGTTCCTAGCATATCATCATGGAAATATTTGATGATCCTCAGCAGCTTTGGTGGATATCCGATTTTTTGGAGCAGGATGAAGAGGCCTTTTCTACTTACCAATGAAGGCCATATGTAATGGCATTTTCTGCTCTCTGGACTCCTCCAGAAGTTGGCGTATGGAGAATATCATATTGATAGTTGATCTGTTTCTTCTAAAGCCACACTGCGATTCCGGATAGATTCGAGAAGCAAGTAGTTGTAGCCTGGCCAGGGTAACGCGGGCAAAGGTCTTTCCAACAGTGCGTAGAAGGGATATTCCACGGTAATTGTTACAATCACCACGGTCACCTTTGTTTTTGTAAATCGTGATGATGTTAGCATCCCGCATATCCTGAGGGACTGTACCTCTCCCCAGCACTGACACAGAAGCTCATGATGGTGCCGAAGCAGGATGGTGTTTTTGCCGGCTTTGATGACCTCTGAGGGGATGCCGTCTTTTCCCGGAGCCTTATTTCTTGCTAGGGAGTCAACAGCCTTGGTGTGCTCTGCTATAGATGGCCCACCGTCAAGTTCGCACATGACTGGCAAGATCTTGACACTCTCGACTGCAGCCTCAGCCACTGTAGTCTCCCGTGAATAGAGATCCTGGTAGTGCTCCACCCATCTATACATTTGCTTGCCTTGATCCCTGATGAGATCTCCAGTAGTTGATTTCAGAGGGGCTGACTTGGTTGCGGATGGACCGAGGGCCTTCTTTAAACCGGCATACATCCCACGGGTATCGCCACTCTCAGCAGCTGACTGGATACTCTGACAGATTTCCTGCCAATACCTATTTGCACAGCATCTGGCTGTCAGTTGGGTTATATTTTTTGCCTTTCTGAGTTCTTCGAGTGATTTTGTAGAAGAATCACTCTTGTATTGCATCAGAGCTGCATGCTTTGCTTCGATAACTGGTTCCAGCTCTAAGAGCCCATCACTGAACCAATCTGGGTGTTGCCTTTCTCTCATGCCGAAAGTATCTATTGATGAGGTATACAAAGCTTCCCTGATATAATTCCACCTAATTTCAGCAAAGGGGGTTGGGCAACTACTGAGGGCACCTTGATAGAAACAGCAAAACATTTTCGCTGTGTAGGATCCGAGCTTCTGGCAGTGTTAATGCGTGATCGGCCCTTTTGAGGAGTGATGGACTTTTCTAGGCAGGATCCTCACCCTGCTTCTAATTAGTGAGTGATCTGTGTGGTAACTACGGGTTAGTTAAACAGAATTCAGAAAGGATCTTCGTGTAATGATGAGATCCATCTGATGCCTGTGGTGAGATCTTGGATGTCTCCAAGATGCCTTGTGTGATGGCTTGTTGGCAAAGTATGTGCTGGTGACGCCCAGGTTATGGTATGGGCAAAATTCAAGTAGTCTCTCACCATTGTCATTCATGTTGCCAATATCAGTGTATCCAACACAAATGGGCCACGAATCTCCTAGAAGGTAGATGTTTTCATCTGTTGGTATATTTTAAATGACACAGTTGAGATCTTTGTAGAACTGGTCCTTGGTCTCCTCTGGGCTGTAGAGAGTGGGAGCATAGATGCTCAGTAGATATACTGAAACAGAAGAAGTCGAGAGGCGCAGTGAGAGGATACGCTCAGTGTCTCCTGATGGTGGTTCTATTGAGGAGAGTAATGAGTTTCTCACTGTAAAGCCAACGCCATGCTGACGAGGTTCTTCTAGATCGCTTCCCTGCCAAAAGAAGGTGAAATCCTGTTCTTTGACTTTCCCGTTTGAGGGGAGTCTTGGCTCCTGCAGCCCAGCAATGTCTATGTTAAGCCTCTCTAGTTCACGGTCAATGATGGCCGTCTTTCTTGTGTCTTCAACCCTGAGTAGATCATCAGATATTCCAGGGCACATGGTCCTGACATTCCAGTTTTCTAACCGCAGGACTGGTGGTTTCTTGTCTTTTAGTTGTTTGCCTGGTGCAGATGTTGCAGGCCGTTTTTTCAAGTCAAACTCTTAGCTCCAAGCACCCAATGAAGCAGGCGGCCTGTGGTGGGTCAGCAACTTATTAACTGGGGGCTGCCCTGCTTCAGGTAGGCAGTAGCTAACCAATGAGACAAGAAGGTCCCTCCCACCGTCAGCGGTGTCCCGTGGCGCCCATATCTTACGCTAATCTGAATGGACTTATCACCAGTTATGTCAATATTATTCTGCATACATATTGGTAACGAACATATGTATATGCATACATACATATACGCACAATATACCAATATATACATAAGTATTATATGTTGTTGAATGTAAGATAATTCGCAGACTAAGAGAGAAACGTTATATATGCACTTCGTAAGCGTAACGAAATAATTTCGACCAAGATCTTACCAATCTCGTTAAAGACATCACATTGAAACCCAGAAAAATAACAATCAAACCCCACCTAACTAAAACTTATATTATCATCGTGAGTCTTCAAAAATACTCTGAAATTCTCTTCAAAGCCGTCAAGACCGGCAACCTTTATAACGTTCCTCTAGATAAATACCGTGAGCTAATACTCAAGCAACTACATGAAGGCTACCATATTGTACCGGTTCCACTCGAAAAGACATCATCATCAAGAACCGTGATCTCGTTTTCGAACTCGGATTAGAAGATAGGACTGAACCTTCCTTAACTCGCACATTCGATATTAACGTAGAAGACCATAAAATAAAATTTGGCAAGGACCATTCCGTTCGCCTTATTTGCTTCTCCATTTCAGATACAAGTAAGATCACAAGATTTTATCAGACAGGATTATACCCCCAACTGCATCCAACGTACACACTACACCTATGGACTGAAATTACTCAAGCCGTCCAGTGGTTTAATTCCTAAAGCCCTAAACATACTTTTAAATTCATCCAGATCGACATAGACCAAATCACTCTAGTGTATCCCTTATCCTTCTCAACAAAGTCCTCATGTTTGCAATGATACACTCTAACCTCACTTGTGACGATATTGATATAATCATATGATAAAACTGGGTACTTCTGGGCCAATAGAGACATTCGGGATTCTCGCAACCGCCGAATTGAACAGATTAGAAAAAGACTAAGATATCTTTTGAAAAAGGTGGGCCTCTGCATCACATTTTGTAACAGCCTTAAAACTTCTAATTTCCTAGATGTCACCCTAGATCTACAAAGCCAAATTTTCTACCCATGTCATGAACTTGAGGAGAACCTCAACTACGTCAACTTTTCCTCCAACCACAACGCCAGTTGTCCAAAACTCTATCGTAGATATCGTATCAAAACGGATTTCATCACCGTCCGCCAGTAAGGAAATATTCGAACAATACGCTGAATATTATAATTGCGCTCTACAACGCGACGATCATACGAATTTGATCGAATATATCCATGTGGGACAAGCCTCCCATCACTAAACACGGAACCAAGGATACACCCTTCCTCCAGATGAAACGAAAAATATCACGCATAACCCATCGTACTACTACTCTCCCAAATTTTAAAGTAGTATATGATCTAACAAACAATCTCCCCACTCGGTGACCCTTGACACTAACCCTGTTTCTGCCTGCCGATATCAACACCCGTATGCACTTTCAAAACCCTTTATATACTCGGATAAACCTATCAATCGGAATAAGATAACAAGAACACGTGACTTTATCTGGTTCTGGTTCTCTAAAACATTCTTCTTTTTTTCCCAACAGAAAAATAACGAGGTATTGAACCTCTCACTACAGTTTTTACAATTATTGGACTTAATAGTCCATAACAAGTAATAACATACAATAATATACAATAATATACAATAAAATATTCAATATACAATCAACACTAGTCCATTTACAAATGAGGCACTGAGCTTCTTACACATTATAACACTGAGGCTTTTCAACCTCTTGTCAATCCTCATCATCGCTTGTGTACGTGTACTGCACCATAGCCCATGCTTGCTTTAAAATCAAGGTATGCTCAAAGTTGGCGTCACCCGGCCACGAGCGATATACCTCTTTTAGTCCCCCCAGACTATGTAACATGCGCCACGTTATGAACTCCACAGCTATCTGCGGAGGTCATTCGGGTTACCGTGCGAAGGCCAAAGGTAAACCTTTGTAGTGTTCTTCTATTACCTTTTCCACAACTCCCCCTCTATAACAGAAGACCAGCAGTTCTTCCTCCTCCGGGTCCGAGGTAATCAATTCTACCGTTGGCGGCACACTTCTTACCAATTGTGTCTAAGCCAACCCCCACCAGTGGAACGACCCCCACTCCACCCACCGATGAGGCTCCATGGCTCCGATTGTCAGCAATATCCCGTTTCTCCTCTTCCTCTTTTTTCCTTTTGACTGTGGGAGGGTACATCCCCTCCGTGACCAGGACATGTGCTTCCCTTCCCTCATTCCCAGAATCCTTCGGTGAGCACCCATTATTACTCACCTTCTTCCTTTTGCGGCGCTTCTTTGAGGCATCCTCTGTCTCCTCGGCCGCCTTCATTCCTTCTTCTACAGAGGTCTCCGTCAACCGCTCCAGGACTTTGCTTTGCCGTTGAGGACAGTTCTTTCTTTATATGGCCAGGCTCCAGGCACCGATGACACTGGGGGGGGGGGGGCTCCTTCAAGCATCACCGGATTCTTCGACCCGCCCATTCTTAAAAAGTCTGGAAATACCAGACTTTCGGCTGACTGGATCTAGAGGGTCAAAACGGCATTTGACATCTCCCAGTCAGCTGCAGGCAGAATATTTACATTGAAGAGCTTGGTGCTAGCGCCACGAAGACCCCGGCGGATAGTATCTCCTATCCACTCGGGCTCAGCGCGTGTCTGCGCATCATCGTCCATCGTCCATGGTGGAGAAAGTGTCAGCAGAGGTTCACCGAGGTTACCGTGGTCTTTCCGTGGGCTTTTCTTCCCACGGTTAAACCTTATCTGCTTCCCCCTTTACACCATACATCATGACACTGTGATACACGATCCCTACTCGTTTTTTTTCTTTTGTTTCTTTTCGTTTTTTCAACTTCTTCTTTCCCTTTTACGATCTCTTTTTATCGAATACCTACCCCACCGAATGTCTCTATTGGCCCAGAATTACCCAGTTTTATCATATGTCGACGGGCGGCCAAGATGATATCAATATCGTCACAAGAGAGGTTAGATCGTATCATTGCAAACATGAGGACTTTGTTGAGAAGGATAAGGGATACACTAGAGTAATTTGGTCTATGTCGATCTGGATGAATTTAAAAGTATGTTTAGGGCTTTAGGAATTAAACCACTGGACGGCTTGAGTAATTTCAGTCCATAGGTGTAGTGTGTACGTTGGATGCAGTTGGGGGTATAATCCTGTCTGATGAAATCTTGCTAATCTTACCTATATCTGAACTGAAGGGGCAAATGAGGCGAACGGAAGGGTTCTCGGCAAATTTTATTTTATGGTCTTCTACGTTAATATGAAGTGAGCGAGTTAAGGAACGTCCGGTCCTATCTTCTAATGCGCGTTTAAAAACGAGATCACGATTCTTGATGTAAATGTCTGTTAGAACGGAGACTGGTACAATACGGTATCATTTATGTAGTTATTTGTGTATTAGCTCTCGGTATTTATCTAGAGGAGTATTATAAAATTGCCGGGTTTGACGGCTTGGAAGAGAATTTCAGAGTATTTTTGAAGACTCTTGAGGATATTATTGATTTTAGTTAGGTGGGGTTTGATTGTTATTTTTCTAGGTTGAAAATTGATGTTCTAAATCAGATTGGTAAGATGTTGCTCGAAATTATCTAGGTCACGCTTAGGAGGTGCCTTGTTTACCAACCACCTGTTTCCGGGTTCAGTCCCACTGCGTGCCACCTCGTGCAAGTGTCTTCTACTATAGCCTCGGGCCGAGCAAAGCCTTGTGAGTGGATTTGGTAGACGGAAACTGAAAGAAGCCCTTCGTATATATATATATATATATATAATATATTCGCGTTTGTGTTTGTGTGTCTGTGTTTGTCCCCCTAGCATTGCTTGACAACCGATGCTGGTGTTTTTATGTCCCCGTAACCTAGCGGTTCGGCAAAAGAAACCGTTAGAATAAGTACTGGGCTTACAAAAGAATAAGTCCCGGGGTCGAGTTGCTCGATCAAAGGCGGTGCTCCAGCATGGCCGCAGTCAAATGACTGAAACAAGTAAAAGAGTAAAAGAGAAAAGAGTATAACAAAAGAGGCGTCGTATTTCCATGCAGAAAAGTATATAAGAAAATTTTTTGTTGAAAATGCCCCTAAATTTGAAAAAACATGTAATTGTTTTTAAATAAATATATTTATATAAAATGGCGGCGCCCCAGCATGGCCACAGCTCGTGAGCTGAAACTAGATAATATAAAATAAAACAAATAAAAACAATATACCTACCAAACTAGTTTCAACAATATTTTTTGTTTATCAATGGTAAAAATTTAAAATTATGAATTAGAAAAACATGTTTTTATGTTTATAAGTTTCGGTGAAATGAAGTATGATTTTAAATGTTCATAAATTTCAATAATATATAAAAAATGTGGATCATTTTGCTCAAATGCACAACATTCAATAGTGTTAGTAGTGATCGATAAGAAATGTGGAGTATCAAAGTTTCGGCCATACTGAGTTAAGAGTGAGAAAAACAAGGGAGAAATGAAGATAGTGAAAAAGGGTTTTTGTTTACAGTTTCTGTGATTTTCTTACCGACGTGTACAGGTCTTTTGCCTGTGAAGGCGTTTTACAGAATCCGGTGTATTTACGATTTTTTCCGTGAACGGATCTGATATTTGTTGATGTCTTATTTTTCTGGTGGTCAAGATTTTCATTCTGCCTGGTTGGCTTACCTGTGGGGAACGGTCATCAGCCATTCCAGTTGGTTGATTCTCATAAAGGGTAATTTTGTTGTATTTGCTGAAGTTCGATTTCGATTGTAAGTCAAATTTCATTGTTCTAGAGTTAGATGACGTCAGCAACTGGTATGTGTATGGTGATATTGTATGGCGATTCGGATTTGCGATTTCGAAACCCGCGTGGAAAACTGCTACTAAAGCGTTTTGAATATCTGTTGTTGTATCTCGTTTGTTTTTTCTTTGTTGAGAAATTGTGTTTCTTTCATTTTTCGCTTTCGTGTTTAAACAGAGGTGAATAAGAGGGAATGAATTAAACGATATTCTTTATTCCATAAAACTACAATTGTTACTACATGATTTCACAACCATTGTACATGGTTCAGATGATGTAATTAATAAATTGTGTAATGCTTACCATCTATCAGAGGTGTAAAATATGCTTTTCAGGTGAGTATTTCAATAAGTCCTACTGTCCACTTTTAAGGAATTGTAGTGATGACACACGATGTAAATTATATCATCTCATCAAGAACTACGGATGTGATGTGTAGACAAAATTGCCTTGATATAGAATATAGAAAGTCGCTGAAACCATTCTCTTATTCTTCATTAGGTATATATCTATATATGCAAGTATGTATGTATGTATGTACCAATCTTCTCTCTTTTACTTGTGTTCTGTGGACGCCCCCAGACGATGCAGTAGGCTCAGACGAATGAATTCTTCTGGCATCCTGTTGCGGCGGACGTGTGGTGAGGGTTTGGGTGGGCTAGGTGCCCCCTGAGCTGGAGGAGGCATGGCTGATGAGTATTTTTAAGTCTGGATCTAGAATTTCGGCTGGCTTGCCTTAATATTTGTATATCTATTTCCTGATCTCTTCTAATGCCATCATTTATTAATGAGATTGGGTAATGTCTTTTAGTTAGTGTTGATCTAAGTTCAAGAAGTCTTTGTTCAAGAATATATGTATCCGAAGCTATGGTACATATTCTTTTCGCCAGATTAAAAGGTGTATTAATTTTTATGTGTTTGGGGTGTCAAACAATAGGTATTGTTTAGAATCTGTGGATTTATAAAAGATATCTGTTTCTATGTTGTGGTTAACTATTTTAATTAAGATCTCTAGAAAAGGGAGTTGTTTACTGTTGTGTTCCATAGTGAATTGTATATTGCTATGTATGTTGTTAAGCATTACGTTCAAATCAAGGAGTTTGTCCATGCTGTCTTTCCAAAGTATGAAGCAATCATCCAAATACCTCATCCAATTCTCCTTTAAATAGCAATTAAAAGAGGCGCCATAATTTTCTAGTGATGATTGGTATAACTTCAGTTCTAGGTAACCCATTACAAGGTTTGCAATCACTGGAGCAGCTCAGGTTCCCATTGCAATTCCACATTGTTTTCGATAGTAAGTTGTATCGAACATGAAATAGTTTTTCAGCAGGACGAATTTGAGTGCTTCGATTATCAATCTGTGGTTTATGTATCCTGGGATCTCTTCTGGGTATTTTTCTAGCCAGGATGTGATTGCTTCTATACCATACTCATGTGGGATATTGGTGTACAGATTCACCACATCGAAAGACACCAGCATGGTTCCTTCCTTTAATGTATTCGGGAGGTGGTTCAGCATGTCTAGGTCATCCCTGATAAAGCTTTTCACATATTTTTAAAAAAACGTTTTGTGTTAGATGTCGAGGAAATTGCTGAAACGGTGGGTTTCACAAGAAGGCCCAGCTATGATGGGTCTCATTTTGAGGTCAGTAGAGGAAGGGACATTAATGCATAGGCTTGTAGAGACTTTGCAGGCTTCACAAACGCGTGGATTTTTGTTTGGGGGGGGGGGGTAATCCGTAGAATAGACTAGGACCGTATTTAAAATTGGGTAAAAAGTCTATTTCAAATTTAGTGAGACCCTTTCCATGATTTTGGAGTAAGGAGGGCAAGTTTTTCAGTGTTTTCTGTGGGTTGTTATGTATTAATTTCTCATAGTAAGTATTACTTTCCAACATGGAAAGTATTAAGTTTGTGTAGTAATCTTTATTCATCACTACTAACGCACTTCCTTTGTCGGCTTCTTTGGAATACGTTTAAGTTGGAATTTACGAGGCAAAATTATTGGTGTAGAGTTTAGCCAGCGTTCGTAGATTTCTGCCTTGTGGTTGTTTTTAATCGTATTCCAGAAAGAAAAGTTTCTGGCTTTACGTTTTTCATTCCATATGTGGATAAGGCGGCTTTTGATAGATAGTGTGGAGGGATTGCTATCTTGTGTATCATCTATTGGAGGATTTACCAGTAGCACTCAAGAGCATCCTCACACAAAACACACACACACACACACAGAAACACACACACACTCACACATATATATAAATTTTCTACAGGGTACGGTAAATATAGTGTCATCTAAATTATGCAAAAATGAAAATAACACTGACATCCCATTTTAACAGGTATATTTACCAAAATAACAGAAAAAGCATCTTGAAAGTAAATGTCTTCAATAAAATCGCTATTGGCTTCAACCACGTCTTCCGGTCAGCTTCGGAATCTCTTGAAACTCTTTTGGACGGTCAACTTGTTTAATTTGGTGAATACTGCCATAATCCTTGTATTCAGTTTATCTTTGATGTTACAAGGGGTTTTGTTGACCTCTCAGTCAACTGCGTCCCACGCATAATAATCAAGGGGGTTCCAGCCTGGGGAGTTAGATGGCGTGATTTTAGGGGTGATGTGGTCGCAGAATTTGTCTGACAGCCATGGCTGGGTTCTCCTGGTTGTATGGCATGGTACACAGTCCTGCTACCAGAGATAGGATCTTCCATCAGCCACCCCTTTGCTCCAGGGAAGCACTACCTTCGCCAGGCACTTGATGTAGGCCACCGTATTGAGTATGAAACCGTGAATGAAAGCATAATGTCACCATCATTAGTGATCACTCCAAACACCATGATGTTGACTGGATGTTTGATTTTTATCAGTCGAAGTACATGTCCTTGGATTGCACATTCCTCAGCCTGACACCCAAACACTCTGAAATGTTCATATTAGATCTCTCGGCGCGAAAGCCAAGCAGTGCAGCATGTCGTTTCCAAAATTTCTGGCAGAGTGAATTACGCCATGGCGCTGTTTTTCACACAGACGGTACCCAACTGATCATACTATACTGAGTGGTCGACAAAGTCAAAAACAAAGAATGCGCATGCGCGAAATTAAAAAGGTAATGGTGACAATTTCGTGTTGAAACCTGTATATATATATATGTACATACGATTAGGTGTTGGCATCAATGTGATATAATATTTTCTACTGTATTCAGTCCCACTGCGTGTACTCTGGCTTACAGCACAACAAACGCGTGTATATTTGTTCAAGGTAACTAAAGGAAACCCATCGTATAAATACAAAGTGGCATCGTAATGTTCCTGGATGAGTTATGTTTAATAAAACTAACTTATATTCACTTCATCTCATTCGGTAAAGTCACCTTGTGCAGGAATACACCGGCAAGATTTTTGAATACACCCGCTCCAGCTTTCTTGACACTTTTGGAATCCGGCCTCTTGAGGACATCTTGATCTCAACAACGGTGTTAAATTTCCTATTGATCTCGATCAGTGAACCGTATTTTTTATCTTGGGGGAAGAGATGGAAGTCACCAAGTGCTGAATCTGGCGAAAAGGACATGCACGGAAGCGATAGCATGTTGCTTTTGGCAAGATACCCACGAGTGTGGTGACAGAGTACATTGTCGTTGTGAAAAATCCAATACTTTGCGCACCACAAATCAAGTCAGTTTTCTTGAATGTCATCCTTGAAAAGCTTTAAAATATCGCAGTTGATCCCTCTTTTGGACTTGGGGGTCGAATTCTCAATGCACAACCCGATGATGTAGAAACGATATTGAAAATTCTCTTGATTAAGCTGTCATTCTCTCGTACACCTGCGCACTCGAAACATTATGTACGACCCATTGTCTCGTCGCTAGAAGCTTGCCGAAGAATTCTCCATCTCTCTATAGCAGACTTCACAATTTTTACGTAAAATTTCATGTTGGTTCTTTCGTCCATACCCGTCCTATTCATACACGTCATCACAAAAATACAAATTCCACATCGCGTGAAGTAAACACATCGATGTTACTCAGCATACTGCTTCATGAAGGTCACTGCTCGCTATCACCGTGCTTACAATTGTGTGCATCCAAGCGTTGGCGCGCTATGGAGTTTGTCCGTGAAATTTTGATACTACCGCGTATATATATATATATTATATATATATATATATATTATATATATATATATATATATATACCGGAGTAAACACATAAGAGTACTCAAATACCAGTGGTAGAGTAATATGCTTTATTTTAAGCAGCAGAAAATTCAACAAAATCTGTTACTCTGAGTTTCTCGTTGCCGTTCATCAGACAGTTTTTGCTAGAACTGTCTGATGAACGGCAATGAGAAACTCAGAGTAACAGGTTTTGTTGAATTTTCTGCTGCTTAAAATAAAGTATATATATATATATGTATATGTATATATATATATATATATATATATATATATATATATATATATATATATATATATATATATATATATATATACATATATATACTAGCAGTAATAATTGTCGTTGATCGGGTAGTTCTACTGTTTCTCAGGCGGAGAAACTAGAAAATGGGTATTTCATATAGAAAAATAGCTTTACGGTATCCAGGTCCACTATTTATGGACAACCTATAATTCGGGATTAAGAAATTTGAAAATGAAATTCGTAAGCAATCATAGATAACCACATACACTTGCATTTATATATACATATATGTATTGTTATGTACATATATATCTGTATGTGTGTGTGTGTGTGTTTGTGTATATATATATATATATATATATATATATATATATTTATATATATATATATATATACTAGCTGAATGTGACCCGCTCTACGCGTGGGTAAGAGTGTGGTTGTTACTTTCTGTTGCTTCCTTTCACCATGTAAAAAGCACCATCCGAACGTGGCCGATTGCAGCGCCGCCTTGACTGGCTTCTGTGCTAGTGGCACTTAAAAAGCACCAACCGATCATTGCCGCTGCGAGCCCCCCTGGCACCTGTGCCGGCGGCACGAAAAAAGCACCCACTACACTCACAGAGTGGTTGGCGTTAGGAAGATCATCCACCTGTAGAAACACTGCCAGATCAGACTGGAGCCTGGTGCAGCCTCCTACCTTCCCAGACCGCGGTCAAACTGTCCAACCCGTGCTAGCATGGGAAACTGACGTTAAACGATGATGATGATGATGATGATTCTCCCTCTTTGTTTCTCTCTCCTTTCTCTCTCACTTTCCCACTCTCTTAGTTTTCTTTTCTCTCGGACTCTCCCTCGCTTTCTCTTACTCTGTATCTTTATCTATCTCTCTCCCATTTATAAACAACAAAAGATCTTTCAAAATTTGTAATTCTGACAAAAAAATGGATACGAATTTCATCATATCAAGCAGCGAGTTAGAATTCGATGGATTTTCTACTGAAGTCCTTGATTAATCTAACTCTATGACTGAAAAAAAAAAGCAGGTGGTATTTGTTAATGAATCTGATGTTTCATTTTCCGAAAGTGAAAACAGTGAATCCGAGAGCTCCGACAGCGATAAAGAAAATGAATTGGCACCTGAATGGAGTGAAAATTGAAAAACTGTTCCTTTCGGTGATTTTTCTGAAGAAACTGGACCAAGCCACAGACTTTCCCAGGAGAGTAAAGCCTTAGACTATTTCTTACTTTTTCGAATGAGCCTATTTGAAATCATTACGGCGGAAACGAACCGTTACGCTAAATGTAAACAAAGCGAAAGAAAGGATAGTTAGTGGTTTCCCACAACCTTAAATGAAATTAAGACTATTTTGCCATAAGTATTATTATGGGTACCAGAAAGTTACCCAGAATAAGAAAATCTATCGTAAAATGTTGTTGTATACCCAATTGAATATTAGCTAATAACCCATTTTCTATAGCGATGTTTGAACAAAATTTTTATAATTTTATATTTTGTTGAATTTACCTGTATCTACCTGCAATTAGTGTCACTTTGTGACAAAAATTATAGTAGAGAATTGGTTGAGAACATTTCATTAAATTATCTTCCAAAAATCAGATTAATATATTGATAAATAAAAAAGTAATAGTTGTTTAATGAAACCAGACTAAATTTATGATTATGTTAGAAATTAATTGAAACACATAAGGCGTGTATTTTGGTCAGAAATACAGTAACGAAAGGGTTCATAGGTGTGCATATTTTCAGCTGAACCGACCGACAATGCACTGGGGCCTCACTGAGGCAATGGCGATGGACCGAGATCTCAAGTGATATGCTGTGACTGCAAAAACCCGGGCTGCTTCCTGCACCAGTTCCGCATAGCCCCTGCCCATTCAAAGTATCTTGGATTCCGGAACACCCCGCTGTGCTTGAGGAGACCTGTTGAGTCAAGTACATGAACATGAACATCGAAATAAATATCAATGGAAATAGTAGTTGTGATACCTGTGCCGGTGGCACATAAAAAGCACCATCCGAACGTGGTCAATGCCAGCCCCGCCTCGACTGGCTTCTGTGCCGGTGGCACATAAAAAGCACCATCCGAACGTGACCGATGCCAGCGCCGCCTTGGTTGACTTCCGTGCCGGTGGCACGTTAAAACCACCAACCGATCATGGCCGATGCCAGCCCCCCCCCTGGTACCTATGCAGGTGGCACGTAAAAGCACCCACTACACTCGCGGAGTGGTTGGCGTTAGGAAGAGCATCCAGCCGTAGAAACACTGCCAGATCAGACTGGAGCCTGGTGCAGCTCCTGGCTTCCCAGACCCCGGTCAAACCGTCCAACCCGTGCTAACGCGGAAAAGGGACGTTAAACGATGATGATGATATATCTCTTATTATAAAAGGCAGATTTTATCTGCCTCCCTTTGTCTCTTATAGAAATCTACAATATAGGATTTCTTCAATTACAATTTACCTAGCATTTTTAAGAGTAGAATAAATCGGGTCGTGCCAGGTCCAGTTTTTCAAATTTCAACCCCAATTAAGCAAAATTTAGAGAAAACTCACATTGTGGTGTGTAAGTCTTTTCTTAGTGTGGGCTACAGCACACGCACACACACACACACAAAAACGGAGCGATCTGATTCACTGACCTTATCACCCTAATTTCTCCTCCATTTTCTTTGCAATTGTGCAACGATTAAAGTGAAAGCTCTTTCACTCTACATTCCCACTTCCTCTTTACACACACAGACACGCAAATATATAAATAAAATTGTAAGCTAACGTGTGTGTGTGTGTGTGTGAGTGTGTGTGTGTGTGTGTGTGAGTGTGCGTGTGTGTGTGAGGGTGCGTCTGTGTGTGTGTGTGTGCGTGTGTGTGAGTGTGTGACAGGAAAGTTTTTTAGGACGAATATAAGAGCTAAAGTATATCCAAGTAGCAGAAAGATCGCCCAAAAGTGTATATAGACACACACATGTATGTTTAATGTGTGTGTATATATTTCCATAGAGGTAACCATTCACTCCATACAAAGTTATTTAGGACGAATTGGACGAATATAAGATCTAAAGTATATCCAAGTAGCAGAAATATCGCCCAAAAGTGTATATAGATATTTAAATGTATTTATATATTCATCTATACACACATGTATGTATAATGTTGTGTGTATATATTTCCATAGAGGTAACCATTCACTCCGCACAAAGTTTTTAGGACGGACGAAAATCTTTATATATAAAAGAAAGGTTGTGTGCCTGTCTACTTCGATTTAGATACCTAACTACTCCCACATTTTGCGATGCAGTTTAACCAAAACCGAGTAGCTTATAGTCGTGATTCATATCGAGCCCTTCTGGGTATTAGCGCACGTCTACGATGAGTCTACGATTTTACAAATAATTTACCATCATTTTCTCACATTTTAATGCATATTTTTTTTAATAAAGGGAAGTAACTTTCAAACTTCACACCAATATGCGTGCTCATATGCGACGTAATATCACATCAGCAGCATTTCCTCACACCCTCCTTGCACTTGGCGAAGGCAAAATACCAGGGGATGAAAATGGTAATATTGCCATCGATTCCATTTGTACCATTGTTAAGACGCCTTCTGATCTCAGGGATGCAGTGTTCTAAGATCTACAAGCTAATTATCAGAATATAGATTGGATTGGCCAAAAGGCTATACTGGCCGCGAGGAATAAAACTGTTCACCATATTAATGATGAAATGCTAAAACTCATTCCTGGGGAAGTCTATGTATATCAGTCTATCAATACAACTCCTGACCCACAGGACGTCATCAACTATCCAATAGAGGTACTCAATTCCTTTGAGCACCCCGGACTAACACAACACATTCTCAAACTTAAAGTCGGTGCCCCTATAATGCTCATCAGAAATTTGGTTCCCCCAAAACAATGCAATGGCACACGTTTGATCGTTAAGTCTTTATCTCCCAGCGTAAACTTATATCAATATTTGCCTGAATAATCATCATAATTCAGTTCAATCATTAACAGTACTTTCAAGCAATTCAGCCCCGAGCAACGCCGGGTAATTCTGCTAGTATATATATGCGTGTGTGTGTGTGGGTGTGCACGCATTATATATACAAATTATATATATATATGTATAAATTAAATTAGAGATAAAACCACTAATAGGCAAAACAAAAAAAAAACATAAAAGAAAAATATAATATAGAAAATATATAAATTAAAATTTAAATTATTTAAATTTAAAATAAAAATTATTAAATTATATTTATAATTTGTTTAAAAATATATATAACTATCAAAAAGTATTAAAAAGTGTAATATACATAAATACACGCAATGAATGCAATGAATAAATGAACGCAATGAATATCTGATTCATAATATTTGTTCTCATGATTGTGTTGTGTTTGTAGCGATGATAATTATCCCTATGAATGCCGACAGATACATCAAAGAAACCCGCCTGACGAACTTATAGAAGGAAAATGAAAGGTAGTTGAGGGCAATACATTAAATAACGGGAGTGGACATTGTCAACGTTATGAATGAAGGGGAGTAAGAGAGGGAAAGGAGGAAATAGCGTGAGTGAGGAAGATGGCCCCTAGCAACCACTCCTTTTAAGATAGGGATTTCTAGGTAGCCCACGAGCATCGTAACCTCATTCTACATGACCCTGTACATTTTGGAGCGAAACGGACGGGTCGTAGTGGCATTGAAAGCGATCCAAGCGGTAAAAACGCATTTCAGTTTTATATATAGAGAAGATATATATAAATGAATCAGATAAAAGTCCAAGGCTGTGAAATATTCCAGAACATTTATAGAGAGGTCTTTCAGCTGTTCCAGGGATATTTTATATATTCTTTCATCGAAGACGGTGTGCGAAAATGGTTAGGCAATAGTTATTCTAGAATACCTATTGGTTAACCATCTTCTCGCAACGTCTCCGATGAAGAGATACATAAATATCCCGGAAACAGCTGTAACGTTTCTCTTTAGAAATGTTCTTAAATGTTTCACAGCCTTGCATTTTTATTTCCTTCTGTAATTTTATACATATAGATGTAAAAATATGACCTACGTTGGACTCCTCATTTGCATGTCCATAGCACCTACTCAGCTTTAACTAACACATTTGGGTCTCCTTGACAACATTACCTCTCATATCCTATATATACATATATGTATATATGTAGCAGTAGTTGTAGTAACAGAAAAGAGGAATTTCTATTATCCCCACGTGGTGAGTTGTCATGTATATAAGAAATTAAAAGAGGAAAATACGCACACTTACATAGTTTTAATATAATTTTTAATATATTGACCTGTTTCGATATCGCTATTCATGATATTATATTTTACTTATTTGAATATATATTTTTTCTTAGAAAGAAATTTTGTCCATGTTGTGTGTGATGAAATTCACGAGTGAATGACTTTACAAGTGGATAAATAAAAGGCGGTTATTGGTTGTCGTTATTCATGTTATTGTTGTGGGTAAGGGAGATAACGGTTCAACTTTCGGTAATGGGTGCGGATTATATAGGAAGAGAGACAGACAAGTTTCAAAAACCTTGTTTAGTAGGGGATTTATGTACAGTGATGTAATCGTGAATTGAAATATATAAAAATGATAACAGTTGGTTATGCGTGGATATTAAGGCGTTTTCTTGTATTTTTCAATGAAAAAAGTTTCTTTATTTAAACGCTCTAGTTGAGAGATTGCGTTATTGCACTGTTAAAAGGGAACAGTGTGAAATTTGGTTTGATGTTACCTGCACAAGATTCTATATGTTCACTGAAAGGAATTTGTCTGTATTCCGGGAAACGGATTTGCCCTTTATTTAGAGTGGTTCTCTTTCTCAAGGACATACTGGTTTGTCCAATATAGTTGTGACTTCAACCCGAGCATGTTATTACATGAATTAGGTTCTCAGATGCACAAGTGAAACTAGTTTTAATTGTGAACCTCTGTCCTTGTTTGAAAAGGAAGTCCGAGCCTTCAAGCAGGTTGGGGCAGGTTCCACAGTTTGGGCGTCCACATTTTTCAACCGTTGGTTTTTTGGTTGCTTTGTAAAGCTTCGCGTTTGTTAGTAGTCTGGATCCCATCAGACATATCGATAAAGTTGTGTGTGACTAAAGATTTTGAGTGTCATCTGGCATGTAGTTATGCTGCCATCTAGTTGGGGAACGAATAAAATACAAGTAAGACTGCAGACATGCAAAAGATTCAAATATGAACGAGGAAGTCTTGCGTTCCTCTTTAGATAAAGTGACCTAATGAGCTTTCGCTTTCATAACTGCTTAGAGGGAAAAGAAAGTAGTAGAAGAGAAAGAAGAAAGAAAATAGGGAGAAGAGGAAAACGAATACTCAGTCAAAAATAAATGTAATTAGTGGAGATCTTATTCCTTGTCAGCCGTGCATACCTCTGTTCATCACTTTTAGATGTTGTTTTTTTCGTAGTGCACAGTCTGTTCGTTTCTTGGTATGCTTCCCTTTCTGCAGCTGTCTCTCTTTCCCTGGACAGAGACATTCTTTTGGCTTTACCTTGACATTGTAGAAAAATTTGACACCTTCCTTCTAGGCATGGTTATACAGAAATAGACGGCGCAGAAGATAGTAAACAATGAAAATAACTGGGTAACGAAAATTATATTTCTTAATACGACGAGCAGAACATTAACAAGATAGTTTTACGGAGAATTAAGAATTGTACATGTTGAAGCGAAATTTGTCACTAACTGAACCAAAGTGCCAGTATCGAAGGAACCAGAAAAAATCCATTAACAACAGACAAACAAAAAACCGGAGCAAAAGTAAGTAAGAAATTTTAGGGAAATTAACTATGTGCGCGGGTTTAAGTGAAATGTTTTAGGTTACTCCTGTCAGTAAATTATGAACTTACATTTATCAGTAATTCCGTCAACAACAACAAAAAGAAAACACAAAACGTTGTAAAAGTAAATAAGAAATTTATGAAGTGTACGGATTGAATTGGAATTTATGACGTTAAATCCTCCGGGAAAATCAGCAGAGAAATAGAAAGATTCCAGCATCTCACCTCAAACTTTTCTTTCCAATGTCTTTCATGACTGCATCAGCGATCCCTTTCTGCTCGTTAGTAAGGGTTGCAATGAGTGAGTGGTTCATGTCATCTATCTGCTCATCCCGTTACATTCCAATTGGTACAAGCAAGCTAATATTAATGCAGCTAGTGCCATTTTCAATTAACACAGAATTTATGGAGTGTAGAGTCTGCATTCAGGCCTCGCTGAGCATAATCTTCCATCATAGAATTCTTGTCAGTATTCCACAGGCGAAGACATTGGAGGGATTTGAATAGATGCAGAGGACAGCAAACGTAATACGCAACTGAAATGGCATCCGATTCGCAGTAGCTTCAGGTATGGTATGCTCCAAACCCTCATCATTTTGGAGGAGACGAACTCATATGTACGCATCTTTAAATGTTGCATAGATTTCACCTCCTACACTGCTCACTTCTCAAAGCGCTCATCACCTGGAACATCCAAAATACCAATTTTAAATAAATTTTTTTTACATCCTTAGGGTTTTCAGGGTGCAGTTATTTCATTGCAAGGGGAAACATTGTAGCGCCTTATATAACCCGTTCTTTTGAAACGTATTTCAAACTTTCGTAATTGTACATTTTCACTCCTGGCACTTCCAATCTCTTGTTGTTCAATTAAGTGCATGTTCCCATATAACTCAGCATAAGGATTTACTTGTTGCACATGACACCCATTCTTTGAGAAGAGCTTTGGGAGTTCCGACTTGCTTCCACTCTGTGATGCATTAATAATATACAACTGACTGTACTGCAGGTGACCATTGACAGTTCGTAGTGTTGTGCTAAGTTTGGCCCTGAATTCGTTCTATATCCTGGTATTGGATATATAAGTTAACGAAGCTGTTTACACGATGCAATACGATTACTATTACATGAGACTCGACGCTCTCTGCCAACGGATCATAGGGAAATGCTTACCAATCAATTGTTCACAATAAATTGCTTACGACTAGACAGTTCTCCATGTAATGGAAATGTGTCAGACCACTTTTAGTCACTTGTAATGTTGTCAGAATCTTTCCACAGCATATCCCCTTTATAGAATTAGTCTCCCCTAAATTCTCCACTTGAATTAAAGTCGCTCAGAATTTTAATATCTCTTATGCTTAGGGCTCAATTCTTGTGTTTCCATTCGTTTCGTTTTCTGGTGCTAGAACGTGTAATTGCAAATTGTTTCTGTGCTGGTACCTCAAACGTGTCGTGCAATACTTTCATGTGAAATTCACTTCTTTTGTCTGATTTTTCCTTGAATCAGGTTTTAAGTTGGTTAATAAGTCTTTTATGTTCGATATTTGTTTTACCTTTTACCAGGAATATCATTCTTGCAATTTATTTAATAATTGTACCATCCTCCCAGCCTTCTTTACTATATCTATAGGTCTTCAAACACATTGTCACCTAACTTGAAGAATTTTGGAATATTATTCGTTTTTTTTTTATATTTTCACTCGGTATCGGCTGATCAAAGATGGATCTGATCTTTCTGACAAAGATCGAATATCACTGTAACCAGAGATGTCGGCTTTCTACATTTATGCACTTCAGACCACGTTGAAAAACACTCCCCCACAATGAAGTGATATGAAACCTTAAGTGATTTTGTCCACGGGTGCCATTTTGTGACGGGTGTATTTGGAGCTAGAGAACAGGTATTGCATACTATCACTATATCTTCAATGTTACAGTCCGTTGTTGGCCAGTATACCTAACTTCTCATTAACGATTTCATTATTGAAATCCCTTTGACTCAATATGAAATTCCTTCAGTAATTGCTTTTGTAGTGTACTGGCACTACGACTCTTTGTGCATACATCAGCACATTGTCACACCTTGTGATAGGCTCGAATATTTTTCATCTCTTTAACACTTCTGCATTTCTTTCATTTTTTAATGAATATATCGTTTCCCAATTGTAATTTTATGTCTTGTAACGTAAATAGCAGTTCACGCGGGGAGTTATACAGTTTGATTTTAATTTCATTTTTCGCTCGCAAAGTAGCAATCACGGTATCTTCAAATGGTTTAGCATTTTCTGAAATCTGTCTTGATAAACAATTAGCGTGTCCTTATTATTTAGATGGTATATACTCTATCTAAAATTCATAGCTTAATAATACAGTACCACAGCGTGGCAGCCTATTAGCAGTACGGCTAGATATTTATTTCTTTTACTCATATACTGATAATAACGGACGATGATCTGTCTGTATTCAAATACTTCTGCCGTGTAAAAACCTATGCAATTTTTTACTGCAAAAATAATTACAAGAGCCTCTTTTTTGATTTGGCTGTAATATTTTCTTCTGATATCGTAAACCACCGCCTTCATGTTACCATCTTTTTATTTATATAGCATTACTGCGCCGATTCAGTATTCAGAGGCATCTGAAGTTACAATATTCTCCGCTACAGAATTGAAGCGTGCTAACAACAAATCAGATGTTAATATTCTAAAATTTCGTCGAATTCCCATTGACAATTTTCAGAGCAATTTCAATTGACATTTTTTAAATACATAATCTACTGTAACACTTACCCTATGCATATTTAGAATATAATTTTGGTAATAATTTGCTCGTCTCCAAAGCAATCATGTATATTTGTCGGAGGGGGCATGTATTTAATTGCGCCTGCCTTCAATGGATCTGGTCCTCGTCCATTTCTTTCGATTGTTTGTCCAATATTATTTTCAGTCAGAAAAAATCACGCTTTCGTTTTCAATGTAATCCCTAATTTCTTCGAACATATATATTATATGCTCTACATGTTGATCCCGTGATTCGCTTTTAATGAGTATATCATCCAGATATGGAAATGCAAATTCACTATCCGCTAACACTGCATCCATAAGCTGTTTAAAAATCGGTGTGACATTAAAGACATATAATAACCTGTTGTACATATATATATATATATATATATATATATATATGTATATGTGCGTTAATTTTTAGGTATTTATAGCATTCAACGTCTACGCTAATATGTAGGTACGCGTCAGAGAAATCCAATTAAGAAAATACCTTGTGGTACGTTTTAAGACACTCATTTAAACCAGTGGAAAAAATCAGCATACACTCTGATTTTGTTTATTTGTTTCTAACGCTGCAAAAGCTTACCTGTTCCAACGATGCAAAGGTTACATTTCGCTTATATTTAAATACCGGTTTGGCATTTACTTTTACTTTACTCGTTGTGATGCTGAGATCTAATTTATCAGAGAGAACTTCAGGAAAAGTCTTTTAAAATTATTTCTACAAATCGTCCGACGATTCATTTGTATTGGCAAGAAAACCATTCGCATTTTTACTGAAAAGATTTATGGGGAGTTCCCATAAGTTAAACAATTCTATTCAGTGTTCCGAATAAATTTGTGATATTATTCAACACAAAATCTTGGTTTATAAGGTTTTCCCACGAAATGGAACGTGATTTATCATTACACCATTAAAATGTAATTATTTTCCTGAAACACCACCTACAATTTTCGAAATGTCTTTTAATCTAGGTCTTCTGTCTTTTTTCTATGTATCTGTGTTAATTATCGAGATATAACTGCCCTTAACTAGTTGCAACTTTACGTCCACAAATTTCCTTTGAGGCTGTTCGTTTTTTGTTCACCGATAACCTGTTTTCGTGTTTTCTTTCTGTTGAAATGTTTTCCAGGTTTGTTCTACAGTGTGATTTTTTATGATCTCTCTTGCCACATTTGACTCCTTTTATATTTTTAAACTGGCAATTACTTTTAAAATGTTGACCACCGCACCCACAACAATGATTCGATCTTGACATTTTTTCTCTTATTTCTTATCCGTTACAGTGGAGACACTGGAATATGAGAGCAATCTTTTTCTTCAATTTCGTTTTGGGCGTCGCTTTCTTCATTTTTTTCTGCGTCGTCTTTCCTGACATTCTTCTGCTTCTGCCTGTAGAGTTACTTTTTGTCCAGTTCTAATTTTGTTGACATCCGTGAACATATATTTCCATCTTTGCTTGCAGTTAGGCCTTAAACCAAAAATATGCATTTGAACATCATCTTAATTCATATGATTTGAATTATTTACACTTTCCGTTAACATCCTCGGCACAGGTGACGAAATCTTCATGTTTTTGGACAAAATGTAAAAACTGTCCTCAACTATTTAGCAGAGAACCTCTTTCACTGAAACGTTTTGACAAAATTTCGTTTTTGGATTTTAACCGGGCAGTTACTTTTAAAATGTAGACCACAACATGGACTCCTTCTTGACATTTTTTGTCTTATTTCTTATCCGTTACGGTGGAGACACTGGAATATGAGAGCAATCTTTTTCTTCATTTTGTTCTGCGTCGTGTTCCCTGGCATTCTTCTGCTTCTGTCTGTAGAGTTAATTTTCGTCCAGTTCTAAATCATTTGATAAAATGTTAATAGTTTTTATTGAAACAAATCTCACCTGACTTCATGGGCAGAATATAATTACAATATTTTTTTGTATTTGGCAAAGGGATACCTGTCTTACAAAGTAGTCGTACAATTTTTCCTCTCAGATCAATTTATAAATTCTTCTTTGAAAATTTCTTCGTATCTTCGAAAATATGCAGAGAAGGTAATCCCATCTTCTGGATTATAACTGAATACTTCAATAGAGATTGCTACGCTGTCTGGCAAGTTCACGCCTGAAATATTTTTAGACTTCTTTAGCATTGATTCCAGCAACTCTTGGTTTTGTTGTTGTTGCTGTTGTAGTTGCTCTTGTTGTTGTTACTATTGTTGCTGTTGCAACTGCACCACAGACGCCAATAAGCCTTCTATCTTCAACAATTTTTCTTTGGTTTCATACCCATCCCAAACAAATTTAAACGTCGAACGCAAACTTCGAAGAACTCTTCGCCACTTTTATACTCTGGTTTGGAACGGATGATTTAAGGAATCAGGGGGAAAGAAAGTGTTTACACGACGCGAATCGATTACCCAACGCTCTTTGTCAGTGGCTCACAGTGAACCATTTACCAATTAATTGATGAAGACTCGACAGTTGTCTATTTAATAGGAATATGTCAGTACACTTCTAGTCAATTGGAAGGTGGTCGGAATCCTTCCACAACAATACAGAAACAATGTAGACCTCTTCTTTGCGGCACACTGCATATCATTCATGATTTCCATTCTCCGCTGAAATATCAATCTTTGTTGTTCCTTGTACTGTGTTTGTTCTTCCTCATCCTGTCTTCTACCTTGGTCTTGCATTCTCTCTCACTACAATTGTGCCTTGCGTTGCTCTTCATCTATTGCAGATCGTCTCATCTGTTGGTACCATTTGTCCCTTTCTCTGGATTCTTACCGCTATTCTTCTCTTATCCGCTGCCTGTAGTGCCTAACCCTCTCGCGAGTAGCTTCTAATCTTCATCTATCCACTGTTCAGTCAAGTTTTGTAATTTCCTTATTTCATAAGCACAGCTCTGGAACAAGGATCAAATAACCGTAAACTGCGAATTTCTATTTCACCGTGGCAGAAGCACAACCAAAGGCAGATTGTATGAGAAGCAGTAACAACATCAACCGAGATCTTGTAGAGATGGAATTTACTGTGTGTCCACCTTTATTTTAATTGAAATATATATATTTTAATTATAATGGGTATATTTCTTAATTGTAATATATATAAACACCTTACACATGAGACTGTAAATAAGTGTGAATATTTAACAGAATTGAGTTATGAGCATGCGTTAAGTGAAAGGTGGTATAAAATACTTAGTTCAATTCAAAACTTACTTTGCTTTATGCACTCACAATTACCACTTCCACCACAACCACTACCACCGTCCCTCACTCCCCCTTTCTCTCATTTTCTCAGTTTATCTATCTATCTTTTTATCGACCTATCTACCTTTCTTTAATCTCACCATCAGAACATCACGCCTCTGCTAAGATTATATTCGTAACCCTCCTCAATATCACTACCTTCAACTAACCTTTTCATCACGTAATAAATATTACGTTCCCCCTACCACATGTCCTCTCCCTCTTTTTCTCCCCCGGTCTTTTTCTCTCCCCTTTTCTCCCTCTCCCTCTCTTTCTGCCCCACTCTTCGACTTACTTTCGTTTTCTCATTCCTTTTTCTTTCTCTTGGTCTCTCATTCCATTCAACTAATCACGTGAAAGCATTACAGTCACGTTCCTTCTACCTCAGGTCATGGACATTTCTCTTTCGCTCTTTTTCGTTCTCCCTCTTTTTCTCTAATTACGAGAAAGCGTTACCGACGGACTAATTAACATAATGACAAGCAGAATTATTATAAGATCAGAAATATTATATTTAAGTTTTCTTCATGACAGACTCTTTCGTTTCCTCCTTATTTTTTACATCATTCTTTTCTTCATCTCCTACATTTTCTGCCACTTCTCTTATTGTTGTTTTAATGTTGTTGCTGTTGTTGTTGCATATCATCATTATCATCATCATCATCATCATTATCATCATCATATTCTCCTTGTTGTTGTTGTTCTTCTTCTTTTTCTTCTTCTTCTCTTCTTCTTCTCCTGCTCCACCACATCCTCCTCCTCCTTCTTCTTTTTCTTCTTCTTCTTTTTCTTCTTCTACTACTACTACTACTACTACTACTACTACCACTACCACTACTGCTGCTTCTTCATCGTTGTTTCCTTTTTCGGCCTATTCTTCATCATCAACTTTCTCTTATGTTAGTCATCTTCTTCATAATAAGATCTCGATATGTCATCCAATGTCATTTCCACAAACTAAATGTCTCTCTTATCTTCTTTATTTACCCTCATTCTTCTACAATTCATATTGTCTTGCAATTTATGTTTGCCTGTGTGTGAGAAAGTGGGAATATATGTGTGGCCTGGAAGTGAGTGTGTGCGTTTATACATCAGGGTTTGATAAGGTATATATAGGTGGATGTATGTACGCAGACACAGACACACACACACACACACATATATATATATATATATACACACACACACACACACATATATATATATATAGGAATATATATATATATTTAGGAATGGTCATTTTGCCATTTTAGCCAATAAAAACACACGCACTATATATTTCGTGCTACTTTCATTCAGCTGTATTTATTTTTGACATTAATCTTAATCTTATTTCGGGCAGACTTCTTTCGAACGTATATAAACAGGAGATTCAAATATTACAGACATTCCCCCCCAAACACACACACTCTAACTAAACACAGACACATATAGAGGTATACACATGCGCAAATGAAGACACATACAATAGAAATACAAAATACAAAATGGCTGATCGTTAGTAAGGAGAGACACACAAATATGAATGAAGAAAGCAATGAACCACTGATGAGGTCACAGGAGTGTGACGAAAGAACTCTGGCCGAAAAAAGGGTAAGATTAATGTAAAAAATAATAAAGCTGAAGCAAAGTAACACCAAATATATAGTGCGTGTGTTTTTTATTGGCTAAACTGACAACATGACCATTCCTAAATACAACAAATATCTGTTTCAAGACACGATTTCACATCACAATTCTTGCAAAACAAATACATAAACGTGTATACACACACACACACACCACACACACACACACACACACACACACATATATATATATATATATATATATATATATATATATATATATATATATATATATATATATATATATATATACTTTATTTTAAGCAGCAGAAAATTCAACAAAATCTGTTACTCTGAGTTTCTCGTTGCCGTTCATCAGACAGTTTTTGCTAGAATGGAACTGATATATCAATTCAATCTATACTCTTACAAATGCTACACCTTTAAAAAGAAATGGACTTGTTTGATTGGCCCTTTAGAAAAAACGGTCAATCTTCGAGCGATAAACAAAAAGGTCAAAGATATATGTATATATATAAAAAACTTATAAAAATTATAAAATCCGAGGAAAAAACCTATTGACGTTAATGAAGACAGTGCAAATTAATGCATAGAAATTAAACCTGTTATAAATACTGCAATACATATTTATATTAAAATCTACATATATATATCAACATACACAAAAGGATGCGCGTAAACGCCATACATACATATACAGACGTATGAATATAGAACTAAATATACACATAAAAGCATGTGTACATATATTCACGCAAACCGTCTCGCACGCAAGCTAAAATTCATCTATGTAGCAATTCTCATATACTGGGCAAGGAGGGGGAACGAAAGAAAGGGAGAGAGAGAAAAAGGAACGAAGGAGGGGTGGGGAAAAAACGAAATAAGAAAAAATGAAAAAAGAAAAAAGAAAACAAATTATGTATACAAGCAGTGTAACGGTGTTATTGGCATCTATAGAGACCAGTATATATACACAAGTTTGAATGGATACATATACATAGCGTCGTGTATATGTGTGCTTAAGCACAAACATACTTTCACTTACACATACACAGATACGCATGCTTACAAATACATATGCTTTGCTATACACATACTTATATAAACATTCTAATTTTGACAACATTGCTTTTTTTAAAAAACATTGCTTTTAAAAATGGGTGCATTAATAAAAATATATACGAAACACATATAAAATAAAATATAACATCCTATTTTGGGTAATTTATAAATAATCAAGGTAATATAAATAATCAAGGTAATCCTATGCAATACAATAACATGAAAACAAAGTTTGTAGGTTTTTCCTAATATATATGTAGAAACATAAGACTTTGCTATACGGATTTAGATCCGCATAGCTTGGAAACAAAAACAAAAACAAAA
This sequence comes from Octopus sinensis, assembly GCF_006345805.1. Taxonomy (NCBI): domain Eukaryota; kingdom Metazoa; phylum Mollusca; class Cephalopoda; order Octopoda; family Octopodidae; genus Octopus; species Octopus sinensis. Next base: position 121,701 of record NW_021833441.1, on the reverse strand, counting down.
ATAAAATCAAAATCCATCGTAGCGCTCAAGAGTCAAAATCAAAATCAAAAATCAAAAATACAAAATATATACTCTATCCATATGGTATATTTATATTCGACATTTTAAATTTAGCCGCGTGCCTACATAAGTTCATTAACTCACTTCTTTGATTCAAAGAATTATTGTCTTTGAATAAGATGTACATTTTTTCTAATAGACAAAGTCTGCACTTGAAATTATTTTTGTAAGCTCCATGTATATATGTTTGCGTTTGTTTGATGTGTGACTATAATATTTGTATTTATATTCTTTTATTCCCACTTGTTTCCCCATTCTGATATTCCACGTTATTTTTCTTGTCTTAATATATCTTCTTTTCCTGCATTTATCGTCTTCATCACAACTTTTTCTCTACATTCATCTTGTTCATCATTTCTGGTTCTTCTGCTTTTAAGTTTTTCAACTTCTTTCTCCTCTTTTCATGAATCATTTTGCTTCTTCTTCTTCTTCTTCTTCTTCTTCTTCTTCTTCTTCTTCTTCTTCTTCTTCGTCTTCTTCTTCTTCGTCTTCTTCTTCTTCGTCTTCTTCTTCGTCTTCTTCTTCTTATTCTTCTTCTTCTATTTTACTATATCTATAATTCTATGATTTATTTTCCTTCACCTTCTTCGTTATTCTTATCAATTTCTAATTTTTCATCACATCTTTCATCATATATATGGTTATCATCGTCGTCATCATCATCATCATCATCATCATCATCATCATCATCATCATCATCATTATCATCATCGTCATCAGTAACATCTTCATCGCTATCATATTCATAGTCCTTCTGCTAATCATATTTTCGTATTCACTAATCGTTGTAATTTATCTTGTCATCATAACTATTTCCTTCCCTCATTTACTCTGCTATTTCTAGCATGCAGAATCATCATCACCTTCGTTATGAACATCATAATAATCAACCTCGTCATCACCAATTAATCGGTAGCGTTTGTCATCGTTTTCGATAATAATCATCATCATTAACCCACTTTTCCTTCTCACCATCATTATTACAACATTTACGATCAACATCGCAATCATCCTCCTCATCATCATCAACATCATTTCGGCCATTTTCTCCTTTACCGTCCGCCTTTTATTAATATGATTCTAAAGATAGAAGAATTAATATTTTATTTATGAATATTTTCTAGGAACTTGATGCCTTCTCATTTTCCTTTTTCTCTCTCTATCTCTAACTAATGTTCTGTTACTATTTTCATGTTAGAGTGTGTATGAAGTTGTCTATGAATGTTTGTGTCTGTATGTGTCTCCATAAATGTATAACATTTTGTGTATGAGTGTATGATTGTACGTGAATATCTATGTTTGCATTTGTGTCTATAGGTGGGTATATTATGAAATATATATTTATGCAGAGTTATACTCACTTAAAGAAAAGAAAGTATAGAAATATATTCATCATCACTCTTTTGAGGTACTGATTCAATAACATGAGTTATTTTAAACTCTACAATTACATGACGTGCTGAAGTTGGTAGTCGTCATTTTCTATTTGTACAGTGAGCTACAGCTGGGGCAATTTGGTCAAACTGTCCAGTGTGATGGCTGCATATGCCGTTTCAATTTCTTTAGGAAGGATGTTAATGTAGCTAGTCGTCCACAACATAAAACAACGTTTGGTGTGTCCCTCGTACGTTTGTGTCTGTGTGTATGTCTGATAATTTTACTTATGTTGATATATTTTTATTATCATTTCTATCCTCATTCCCGAATTTTCTTGTTATTGTTTTGCTTGTCCATCTTGTCTGTTTTCTTGCTACTTATATTACTTTTTATTCATCACCGACTTCTTCGTTGTTATTAGTGTTGTTGTTGTCATTGTTTTTGTTGTTGTTGTTGTTGCTGTTCTTCTTCTTCTTCTTCTTCGCCTTCTTCTTCTTCTTCTTCTTCTATTCTTCTTCTTCTTCTGCTCCTCCTTCTTTTTCTTCTTCGTCTTCACCTTATTCATACTAAAATTATTATTATTATTTTTATTATTATTATTATTATTATTATTTTATTATTATTATTATTATTATTATATTATTATTATTATATTTTAATATTATTATCATTATTATTAACTAACGAAATACTTTATAATCGAACCAAGTGAAACCGAGTTTATTGAGCAGAATAATTTTTGAGATGCCAACTGATGAGAAACATCCGCAAAGAAAGATGCACCGCGGCCAATCGACCATTATCTGATCCGTGAGGGGCCGATTTAAGACGGGTTAAAACGGCAGTAGTGATTAACGAATCTCGTAAAATCCATTTTCCATTTCCGTAATATGTGTGTGTGTGTAGTGTTTTTGTATGTGTATGTGTGGGTGCGTGTATGTGTGTGTGTGTGTGTGTGCATACGCGTAGGCGTTGGCATGGCTGTGTAATGAGAATTTTGATTCTGTATTCTTTCCTTCTGCGTGTACTCTGGTCTCCATCCGTACAAACCCGTTTATGTTGGTTAAATATGTACATGGTAACTGAAGGAAACCCGTCATATATATAAATTTTCTGAACGAGCTTTGTTTAATAAAAGTAACTTATGTTACCTGATCATTAATACAGCGGCCCCAGCTTTTCTGACACTTTTGGAATCCGGTCTGGACGTAGTTTTCCATAGGCGTGTCGAGGACCGCTTGATCTCAACAATGGTATTAAATTCGCTCTTGACCTCGACCTCTGAGCTGATTTTTCATCTTGAGGAACAGATGCAAGTCAGCAAATGGTAAATCTGGATAATAGAGCAGGTGCAGAGGCGATAGCATATTGTTATTGGTAAGAAACTCACGAGTGAGGTGATAGGTGCATTGTTGTTGTCGTGAATAATTCAATACTTCGCGAATCCACATCCGGTCATTTTCCCCAAACGTCCTCCCTGAAAAATATCCCAATGCACAATACCGAGGATGTCGGAAGAAAATGACGAACATGGTCTTGATTAAACTGTGATTTGTTCGTGCGCCCGTACACTCGAAACATGACATACGACCCACTGTCTCGCCGCTATAAGTTTGCCAAAGCATGCACAATATCTCTGTAGCAGACTTTCCAATTTTAACGCAAAATTACACTTTATTCATTTCTTCCAATTTCCTGTTCATGACATAAATCAGAGATTACAGTATTACCGAAATGCAAATTCCACATCTTGCGAAGTACATACAGCGATGTCACTCAGCAGGCTGCCTCATGAAGGTCACTGCTAGGTACCATCGCGCATACAATCGTATGCAGCCTTCTGTTTGCGCGCTAAAGAACTCATTCGTGAAACTTGAAACGACCTCGTACATGCATATACATACATACATACATATACATATATATATATATATATATATATATAATATATGCATATATATATACATATATACATATATACATATATATATATATATATATATATATATATGCATATACAAATATATATACATGTATATATTCATATATTTATATATATATATATATATATATGCACCAATAAATATTCATACATGCATACATCTATCTCATATACATATATCTGCTTGTAGTTGTGTATTTATATGTATATGTAAATATACATCTATATCTATATTATCTCTCTCTCTCTCTCTTTCTATTTATCTATCTATCTGTCGTCTACGAGACAACGACGCTGCCATTTAACCAGAGGAACACATCAGTTGATTTTTTCAGTTCGCTTCTCACACTCAATACTTAGTGCAATCGGGAGATAACACCTGCTTCCCTAGATTCAAAAAATTTAGCCCACTGGTTTCGATCTGTACTTGATCTCCTTAGAGGTGGGTAGTCGTGGCCAGGCATGTCAGGATTTACTTCGATTGCAATATATAGAAAATAGTGTCATTGATTGTGTGACTAGGACACTAAAATGTTAGAAAATCTCTGTTCATGAAAGAAGCAGTATAAGAAGCAAAAAATATTGCCCATGATCACTTTAAAGTGGCTAAATATATGTGATATATATATTCATGTATGTATTAAAGATGAACATTTATTGTTTTATGTTCTTCGAATATGATGCTTAAAGTTGTGAACTAGTCTGAAGATAGTCAATGTTATTGTAATAATTCATTGTTTTTAAAGTTCTTATATCATTACATTGCCACTGGAGTACATACTTTTACTATTCTTTGTTGCAGTCATTAGATTGCGGCCGTGCTGGGGCACTAACTTCAAGGGTTTACTCGACCAAATTGTTCTTAGTAATTACTTTTTAAAATCTGGAACGTAATCAATCGGATAGCTTTTGCCGAACCACTAAGTTACAGAGACGTAAACACAACATCATTGGTTATTAAGCGTTGGTGGTGATAAACAGAAAGACAAACACACACACACATACACACACTCAAACACACATATATATTCAACGGGCTTCCACACTGCTTCCGGTAGCAAATTTACTCAGAAAGCTTAGTCGACCCAAGCTTATAGTAGACGCTATTTGTACATGGTGCCACATAATGAGACTAAAGAATCCATGTATGTGAGAAGCAATCTTCTTGCCACAGAACCATGCCTGTATTGAAAATGATATATATCTATATATATAAAACTGTAGTTGTGTGAGTGTCTGTCCCCTTCGATTTAGATTCCTAACTACTCCCACATTTTGCGGTGCAGTTTAACCAAATTCGGGTATCTTATAGTCGTGATTCATATCGAGCCCGTCTGAGTATTAGCGCGCGTCTACGATCAGTCTACGATTTTAAAAATAATTTAACATCATTTTTTATTCCATTTTAATGCATAATTTTTCGTGTGCCGATGGCGGCGGAGTTGGCGTCCATGGTCACACCTGCACCTGTTTGCTTCTCCCCCTTCTTCCCTCCCTCGTGAAGCTGTGGGGAAGGGAGTGTAAGGAAATTAACGTCGTAAAGTGTTGTCAAGGAGACCAGCGTTCTTTTAGAACAACGACTTCATGGCTTGAAGACACCAAAACAGAAATGACTAAGAAATCCCAAATTGGCATCTATAAGGGAAGTAACTCTCTAAAAATGCTTATATAGTTATTTCCCTTACAAATCCGAGCAACGCCGGGCGATACTGCTAGTATATATATATATATATTATATAGAGGGTACTATTATTCATAGGTACCGCACGCTAGGAGGGACTCTTGCAGTCAAAACTACTAAAATAAACAAATTGTACCGAATGCAAAACTTCAAAGCAAGTCATTTAAAAACAGAATTTAGTTACATATCACCTGTGATTTCGCAATCAATGCAGAATATGCATCCTATGCTCTTCAGTGCAACGAACTCAAAACATGTAAGGAAAAAACACAATATAGCATACCCGACAGCCAACCGTAGAATTCGTCGTAGCATGTACGAATGTTTATACTTACATATCTATGAAAATTTACAGATTTTTTCTCTTACGAGTTTTTTCACGCTAACTACTAATAATTTCTTATAAAGATGTTATCCTTAATTTTAAATTTATATTTTTCACTGGAATAGTTCAATACTGAATTTTTGTTCCGAATAGGCAGATTGTTACCGAAATGCATTGCGATTAAGCCCGCCATTTTCAGCTAAAATTTAAAAATATGAATGGTGATTATTTATTTGTTAAATAATTTGGTAATCAGATATTGACTATAACTGAGATTAGGCTATTCGTGAGTTTATTATGTTTATTCAAGCCTTATTATATCTTAATAGTTAAATACATTTTCTATCTATGAATATTTGACATTATAATTGGATTGTATGACATAATCCTAATCATTAAAGTTCTAATTTGATAATAGAGTTTTTTATAAGAAAAATATTATTTTTTTTTATTTCTTAAAAAATATTGTTTAAATATATTTGCTTATTTATTTGACTATTATCATTAACCTGAAGATTGACTATAATTATAATTCAAATTTATAATTGAATTTAAATTATTATAATTCGAATTGGGTTATGGCCACGAAACGTACGTAGTGGTTTTACTTATTATATTATATTATATTAAACTTTTTAATACTTTTTGATAGTTATATAAAAAAAATTAGCAAAATTAAAATATTAAAAAAAATTTTTTAATTAAAAAATTAAAAGTTTAAAAATTAAAAATTAAAAATTTAAAAAATATAAAAAATTATGAATATAAATAAAAAATTTTAAATTTAAATAATTTAAATTTTTAATTTTATATATTTTGTATATTATATGAATTATATTTATTTTTATGTTTTGGTTTATATTCTTCACTGTTTGATTTGCCTCGTTGTGGTTTTATCTCTAATTTAATTTATATTTATACTGTGAAATTTGATTTAATCCTCAATCTAATTTTTCCCTGTATGTTTGGATTTATTCCCTAATATTATATATATATATATATATATATATATATATATATATATATATATATATATATATATATATATACTTATTATATATATAATACATGTAAAACCCATATTGTGCACATAAAGTGTCGTTGTTATTTTATTTTTATATTTTATCATTATTAATCTTTTTCTGTTTGGTTAGTAGAATGTATTCTTTAAGGATAATTAAGTTAGAATGAAGAAACTTACTCCTGTTCAAACAACATTTCTATGAGAACTATGAAGAGAAATAAACAATTGTCTGTGAGCATCAGTTTTTATTCTCTTGGTGTTGACAAAAGAGCAATTTAGACAGTATCGAACAACAGAAAACAAATTTATTTACTTTTACTTATCTTAACGTGTGTAATATTTGTCTCTTTATTTTCAGAAAGTTGCAAAACAACCAAATACAAAAGTATGAAGATGGCGCTTTCCTATTCCTGCCCAGTATAAAGACAATGTAAGGACAAGTCTCTTTGTTGGAAAATTAAAATCATAAAATGAGTTCACCAAATTATCAGTTCTTTGCTAAGTGTAGGTGGTAAAATATAGCGATGAGTTGGTCTAAATTTCAGCGGATCAACACGATTTCCGAGCATTGTGCTTTATCATTGTAAAGTTTATTTTCAAATACCATGACAATTGGTTTGACCTAGTTTCCTTCATGTTTATAAATACAATAATAAACTGGAATTGACAGAGTGGCCAACATACCGACCTACAAACCACACACACACACACATATATATATATATATATATATATATATATATATATATAACGCGTGTGGCCGGTGTGTGTATATACAGACATAAACATGCACACGCACATATATATCATTATTACCTATATATTACAGTTTTAGTGTGTATACTAACCAAACAGAAAAAGATTAATAATGATAAAATATAAAAATAAAATAACAACGACACTTTATGTGCACAATATGGGTTTTACATGTATTATATATATATATATATATATATATATATATATATATAATATATATATAATATTAGGGAATAAATCCAAACATACAGGGAAAAATTAGATTAAGGATTAAATCAAATTTCACAGTATAAATATAAATTAAATTAGAGATAAAACCACAATGAAGCAAATCAAACAGTGAAGAATATAAACCAAAACATAAAAATAAATATAATTCATATAATATACAAAATATATAAAATTTAAAATTTAAATTATTTAAATTAAAAATTTTTAATTTATATTTATAAATTTTTATATTTTTTAAATTTTTAATTTTTAATTTTTAAACTTTTAATTTTTTAATTTAAAAATGATTTTTATATTTTAATTTTGCTAATTTTTTTTATATAACTATCAAAAAGTATTAAAAAGTTTAATATAATATAATATAATAAGTAAAACCACTACGTACGTTTCGTGGCCATAACCCAATTCAAATTATAATAATTTAAATTTCATTAAAAATTCGAATTATAATTATAGTCAATCTTCAGGTTAATGATAATAGTCAAATAAATAAGCAAATATATTTAAACAATATTTTTTACCCTCCATTTACAGTATATTTTTTTCTATTTTTTATTTTCTTATCAACTGACCACCAGTATCCTCACTTCACCAATGTTTGTGAACTACTAGTAACACACCACAATACCACCAGCATCTAACTTGGGATGAAATGTAAAACTTATAACTTTCGAATCATATTACGTCATCTGATGAGGCTTCCTATACTGCGCGATGCATCTGATGTCATTACATCGTTCCCCACCCACTAGTGAGTTGTGGAAAAGGCAGCTGAAACGATTGTTGTGCTAGATAAAGCAATAAAGCTGCTAGTTTCACTCCGTCTTCCATATGAATCATTTAAAATATACCCAACGTACGAGGGACGTTCAATAAGTTATGCTCCTGACCCACTTGCAGTTGTTTGATCGAGCTGAAATTTTGCATGTGTAATTCTGTCTATCCCTATAGATTAAGTGGCAAATTACAACTCTGAATTAATTGTGGTTTCTGATTTACAGGTGTTTAAACTGAGTCAAGTGTGAAATGGAGCCTTTTGAGTGTCGAGCAGTGATCCGGTTTTTGTATTTGAAAGGACACACACCACGGGAGACTTTTGATTAAATGAAAGTAACTTATGGTGATGATGCCCCATCATATGTCCTTGTAAAACGCTGGCATCGTGAATTCAAACAGGGTCGGAACTCTGTGGAAACAGCTCCCAGATCTGGTCAACCCCCTTTTGCCATTCATGAGGCATCTATCCGTCAGGTTGAGGCTGCCAATTTGGAAGATCGACGCATAACTATTCGCCAAATAGCCCATGAGGTCAAGATTAGTACCAGGTCTGTGGAAACTATCATTTATGATCATTTTCATATGCAAAAGGTGTTTGCCAGATGGATTCCCAGGTTGCTCACACCTTTCCAGAAGCAAGAACGCGTCGAGTGCTCGAGGATGAATTTGGAGATGTGCCAAGAAGATGAGTCAAAATTTTTTGAAAGACTGATTACACAGGATGAAACCTGGGTCCATCACTATGATCCAGAGACCAAAGCCCCAGTCAATGGAAAGCACCGTGACTCACCTCCTCCAAAAGAAGCAAGGTGCAGCCCTCCGCTGGCAAGGTCATGCTCACAGTCTTCTGGGACCAGGACGGAGTAGTGATGACAGATTTCCTGGTAAAGGGTACCATAATTACAGGAGCTTATTATGCTTCACTTTTCAGGAAATTAAGAAAAGCTATCAAAATCAAGTGGCGGGGCAAGATCAGCAAAAGCATCCTCCTCCTGCAGGACAACACTCCGGTCCACAACTCACGTGTCACCAGATCAGAAGCACAGGCGTGCGGCTATGAACTCCTCCCCCATCCTGACCTTGCACCCTCTGATTTTCACCTCTTCCCAGCCATGAAGTTGTTTTTGAAAGGAAAGTGTTTCCCAGATGATGCAGCCTTGATGACTGAAGTCACGTCGTGGTTGGAGGACCAAGCTGGGGTCTTCTACAAAAACGGTCTCCAGAGCTGCATCAAACGATGGGAGAAATGCGTAACTCTGGGTGGTTTCTATGTAGAAAAAGACTGTGCCAAGTTTCGTTGCTCTACTACTATGGGAAGTGGGTCAGGGGCATTACTTGTTGAACGCCCCTCGTACATCAAAGAATCCCTTACATAAATCCAGAGACGAAAGCGCATTAACACGGTCCACATCTGGTAGCCATAGTGGTGATTGTGCTCTGCTGGCACACTCCCTGGGTCTTACCCGAAACAATGTTTGGATATTGGAATTTAATGTGTCCTATCTAAGTTTTAATTTAAAAGTTAACTCATATATACATGTATATATATATATATATATATATATATATATATACTAGCAGAGTTACCCGGCATTGCCCGTGTTACATACAATTGAAGAATTAAACTTTTCTGTTATATTTTCTGTAAGGAACTGGAATACCTATGTTTCGAATTTCACCAAAATTGCAGATGAGGGTTATTTCCCTCTGTACACACCCTAAAAAAATTGTAATCGTGCCACATGTATCCCATACTGCTGATTTTTATGCGCATATTCCAAAATTCCAGTCTTATAGAACCTGTTAAAAGGATTTTGTTCCTGAAAAATGGAGGGCATGGAGCTCTAAAGTGTTAACACCCCTATTGGGGGTAGGCATCTTAATGTCAACCAGAGAAGTTGAATTTTTGAGAATCTTTTTAACTTGGGTCTTATATCAATTGTTTGGATTTCTTTGAATAGGAAATATATGTTCACTGGTTTTGTAAAAGAGAGCAAAGCTATAGGAAACCAAACGACGAATGATCACAATAAGCAGTCAGCTACAGTACCCTAGTCGTTACCACTCCCAATGTAGTATTCCTCCCCATGCAGGTGACAGGTACATCCGTAAGATGCATTACGAATCTATAGCAATTGGAAGAGCGTGACCCAACTGAAATAAACATTAACAACTGTGTGACGTGAGGGCTAAGGAGAAATGAAAGTTGGAGTTTGCAAATGACCACTATACTGATACATAACTGGACAGAATAACTATACAATCTATAAATGTCTTTGAATAACCAGTCACTCATCTGGGAAGGCCTTGAAATCAATGTTACCATGTGGCGACTACGTATGACCCAGTGACAATAAAAGACTGAAAGGAGATCTGCAATCAAGTAACTTTACTCAACACTTTTCAACTGAATCAGTGGAGGCTAAGATACTTCTCATTTACTTAACAATTTATACAGCACATTGCAGAAATCACAGTCTAAGTGTATGTCAAAGCAAACTGTTACACTGTTGTACCATTGAATTACAAATAATGCTCATCTTCTATGCTAGGATGACCCCCACAGCTTCCAAGAGTACAACTATTCGTCTTTGCTTGGATAAAATGACAAAATTGTGGGTGTTAAGTCCCCATGAAGGGGTCTTTCTAATTTGTAAGAAGATGAAATTTTATAAATATTACTTCATTTGTGTCTAATATCTATGGTAAAAATGTCATCAACAGCAAAAATATATGACTTGTCATGGGGATTGTGACCCTTATGCATAGAATATAATTTCCAAATTTCGTAAAGATCGATTCAGTACTTTTGACCTAATTTTGGATCATAAAAGAAATGACTAAAATTTGGGAGTTTAAGGCCCCCATTAGGGTATCTTAGAATCCTCATGTGAAGTGGAAACTTTGAGAATACTTCTTGATGTGTGTCAATTACCTATGGTTGAAATTGCATCACCATCGAAAATTTATGAATTTTTATGGAGGGTTGTGCCCCCTTTAAGCCATCTGAAATTCAAACCAAGCATATTGCATTATACCCGCCCTTATGCATTGAATCTAAGTTTCAAATATCATAAAGATCCATTCAGTAATTTTGTTCCATGAAATTGTATGAAACACACAGCATTGCCCTTCTCCCTAGGCTTCGATTTTGTGTTCCAAATTTCATTATGATCGGTGCAGCAGTTTTCGAATGTATAAATAATACACGAACACACATAAAGACATTGACTTTGATATATTAGATATGAATATGCACATATACATACATGTGTGTATATATATATATGTGTGTGCGTGTGTGTGTATTATATATATATATACACAAAGATAATTTGATAGACACAACTGAGTGGGCAAACAAAAATATGAGACACAGCGAGGTGCTTTTTTATGTTGATAAGCCTGGTATTTATTCTATTAGCTTTTTCTTGTGAAACCAGTAAGTTATGGGGATGTAAATAAACGAACAACAGTTGTGACGCAGTGATGTGGGTTAAACACAGAAACAAAGTCATACACATACACTTAAATATATATATATACATATATATACGATTGATTTCTTTAAGTTTCTGTCTATGAAATCCATATATATATATATGTATACACACACACACACACACAAACACAAAGATAAATTGTGTGGGCAAACAAAAATATGAGTTACTGCCAAGTGTTTCTTTATATTTTGATAAGCCTGGTTATCAAAAGCCTGATATTCTATCAGTTTCTTCTTGTGATACCAGTACGTTATAGGGATGTAAATAAACGAACACAGTTGTGAGGCAGTGATGAGGGAAAAACACAAAGACACACACAGACTTACATATATACATGCATATATATACGATTGATTTCTTTCAGTTTCTGTCTACAAAATCCAGTGGCAAGGCTTTTGTTGGTCTGAGGCTATAGCAGAAGATACATGCCAAGTCACCACACAGTGGGACTGAACCCAGGACCATGTGTTTTGGAACGAAGTTCGTTACCACACAGCCACACCTGCACCTATGTATGTGTGTGTGTATGTGTGTATGGGTGTATATATATGGATGCATGTATATATATGTGTATATATGTGTATATATTACATGTAGATCTACATATATAAGATTCTAAAGTAAATTAAAAATTAAATTAATACTCGGTATTGGTTTGAACAAAGCCTATCGGGTTCAGAAGATTATTTTCGTAAAATGGGGAGAAAAATATTTCCAATACTTACAATTTCAGATGTATCTGCTAAAATGTCCAGATATATTTAAGGATTTTTATTAGTAAAACTCTCAAATATACCTGGTATTTTCCCCAGAAATATCTTGCAGGTGAGTAGTACCTTGGAAATGTAACCATAATACTTATGTGACAAGTCCGTTTGCCAGCTTTAACTAATATGTCACCTATATCTAGTATCTGGTAATTTATATATTCCAAATTAGTAACATATAGTAGACTTATCCATATCTTGTATGTCGTCTCTGTCCAGTATATCATCTGTATCTAGTATATCTTCTATATCTAGTATGTCATCAATATTTTGCATCACATCTCTTTCTCTTCTGTCAGCTGTAATCTGTTTGCCCAATACATTTAACCTTTCACCATTTTTTGTCTTATGATTCCACATTATATGTAGAATGTCATCTAAAGGTTCTCTAACTACATTCTACTTAATTTTACTTTACCAATTCTGATACATGGAACATAGAAAAATTTTCATCCTCTAAAAATAATAATTTCATTAATATTCCATAAAAATAATAACTTGAATTCTTATTTTTGAGCAACTCTTTAATATGTTTTAACATTGTAATATTAGTATATTCCCTTAGTGCTTATATGTAAAGAATAATTTAAGACCGAAAGAAGAACATGTAAACTTACCTCATGTTTTATCTGCAAATATCGTTTTGGTTGCTGTTATTTTAATTATCACTTTCTCATTTCTCCTTTCGAATAAATCTGCTGCAGTATGTAGTGGTGGGCATGGCCTACATTCGTACCTGTCTGCTCGAGGTTCAGTCTTCTCTTATTCATCTTTCCTCTAATTTCTACTCAGACAATAGTTCGACCACATATAACTGAATAGGAACAATCGAATTGAGATTTTTTTTTGCTTTAGGGATTACCTGATTGCCTCCTTATCAATGGATTATTTGGTATCGGTTAAAACACACCAAATGAGACAGACTCAAAGGCATATAGAAATATTAAAATGTACTGAAATGAAAATGAAATAGTTATCTTCTATTACATGACTTACAAACTCAAGAAAAGATTATTATTATTATTATTATTATTATTATTATTATTATTATTATTATTATTATTATTATTATTATTATTATTCATTTATTATTATTATTATTATATTATTATTATTATTATTATTATTATTATTATTATTATTAATATTATTATTATTATTATTATTATTATTATTATTATATCATCATCATTATTATTATTATTATTATTATTATTATTATTATTATTATTATTATTATTATTGCCTTTGCACAGTTTCTAACGCTGGAGATGTACTACGTTGTCAGCTGTTCACTACCATTGAACTAAAGTAACACCTCTTTTTTACGAGCACCTTCCGGAATATTCAAGCGGTTCCATGCAGTGTTGTTTTCTGCAAGAGCTGCACCCTTATTGTAGCCCCTATTTTTTCCATGAACGTCTCGAGATTTTTACTCACTGTTCCCAAGGCTCCGACAATAATTGGTACTACTACCACCTTCTTCATCGACCACAACTGTTTTACCTCCCAAGCTAACCTGTCATATCTATCGACTTTTCTTTCTTCCTTATCGCATACCTTGTTGTCAGCTGGGCATGTTATATCTATGATCCAGCATAGTTTCTTTTCTTTCTCAATTAAGACTATGTCTGGCTTCCTAGTCTCTATCTCATGGTTGCACTGAGTCATAAAATCCCACAAGGTTTTTGCATTATCCTTTTCGATGATGCTTTCGGGCTTGAGGTCGTACCAATTTTTTCCTCTGTCAAGTCCATACTTGTTGCAAAGTGTCCAATGGACAAGCCTTGCTATATTGTCGTGGCGTCTCATATATTCCTTCTGTGCTAGTGGCATACATTGGCTGGTAATATGCCATGCGGTTTCAAAGATTCTCCACTTATCACTTTCTACTGTGTTGTCTACCCTGTATTTTATGTAGTTTGTTCTTAGTGCTTGCACTTGGGCAGTACAGATTAGAATCTCAGTTTCCGGTTTTAAATCATTTGAAGTCATCCACAGCCATCTTTTTTCTCTGTCTGTCTTAATTTCAACATCCCTATGAAATGGTCCATGCACTATTTTCTTTACCCACCTATTTTCAGTTTCATTGGTTTTCAATTGCTTGTACAGTGCTTTATCTTTGCAATATTTCATCCTACACAAGCCTCACCTTCTTCTAATAAAAACGGTTCTGTAGCATTTTGTTATGTTGTTTTCTTCTGTTCTAATGCTGTGTTCGCATCCAGTCAGTCCTCTTCCCCGTCTTTTCTCTTGGTACATATAGTCTGTTTGTGACACTTTTTATGTAGAGTATCTCATATCTGGCAAGCAGCTTCCTTGCCTTTCTGTCTAAGCTGTATAGTTCCGCGACTGTCCATGCGATTTCCCCTGCTCCATATCTAAAGATTAAAACCGCCCAGGTGTTGATAGCTTCCATCTTATTCCGTCCATTTAATTTCGACTTAAGGATCAGTCTCAGTCTGTGCAAGTACTCCTCCTTAAATTTTTCTGTCATTTCTTTCTCCGTCAATTTATCCATTTCCAAAATCCCCCAAGTACTTATAGCCCGTCTCTTCTATTCTGCTTCATAACCTCCTCCGACGGTATCGTTAGTCCGTGCATTCATTTGATTTTGCCTCTCTTCAAATCTAACACACCACACTTTCTCAGTCCGAACTCCATTCTAATATCAGCACTGAAGGTATACACCGTATCAACGATGGAACTGACTTGGGTTTCATCTTTACCATAAAGTTTGATATCATCCATGAATAACAAATGATTGACTTTTTGTTGGCGGCTTTTGAATGCATACCCAACTTTTGCTTTCCTCAGTATCAGTGTTAGTGGTATCAAGCACACTACAAAGATCAGTGGTGACAGGCAGTCCCCTTGGAAGATACCCCTCCTGATTTCAACTCTCCCTAAACTTCTGTCAGGTCCGTCCTCCAATTCGCCATAATTTTTCCGAGCAACCGCTCAATATTCGATGCAATACCAAATAGGTTCATACATTCCATTATCAAATTTCTTTTTATCACAGGTTTTGTTTGAACTCTCGGAGTCTTGCATGCATAGCGGGCTTTCCATCTGCAGCCTAGGCTACTATGCTATCCGTTCTTTTCAGCAAATACTTGTCTGATTAATCTGGCTGTGCCAAGGAGGCAAACCTTTTGTAACAGTTCTGATAGGCACTCTGTTACAATTTCCTCTATATTCCACTTGATTCCTTCTGATACTGTTCCCAAGGACCTGGCAACAATTGGCACTATCTTCCCCTTCTTCATTTACTATAGCCGGGCTATTTCGTACTTAAGAGGATTGTATTTATCTATTTTATCAGAAGGTACTGCACCGTCTATCAGTAAGCAAATGTTTTCCCCAATCCTTGATTATCATGTCTGGGTGATTAGCTGTCATTTCTTTGCTGGTTTGAACCGTCCTATTCCAGATGATTGTGGCCTGATCGTTGTCTTGTAGCTTCTTTGGCATATGCTTATACCACCTATTGTCAGTTTTAATGTAATTTTGGCATATTGTCTAATGGATATAACTGCTTACCTTATTGTGTCTGTATATCTATTCAGACTTGGCAAAGACTGGGCAGCACGTAACGATGTGCTCAACTGTCTTATTGTCTTGGTTGCACGTTGTGCATTTGGTGTTGGGGCCTATTTTCCTTATTTTGTTTTTATAACTGTTTGTAGTGAGAGATTGGTCTTGTGCAGCGCGAATCAATCCTTCCGTTTCAGCTTTTAGACCTGAGCTTTTGAGCCATTTTTGACTTTTACTGAGGCTCACTTCCTCTTGGTCAAGCCTTGCAAGATATTGGCAACGGAGTGATTTTCCCTTCATTTCTTCTTCAGTATCTTTTGTAATTCTATTTTCATAGGTTTCTTTTTTATCTCTTTGAATATTTCCGCCATACTATCATCTGAAATCAATGTATCAGTGAACTTTGTTTCTGTTTCATTCTCGTGTTGCATTACTACATGCAATAGTCTCCCACACTTTGTCTCTAAGAACTTCCTTAGTCCAACAGTTGTTATTTTATTGTAATTTTTCTATCTGAATCAGGTCACAATCTCCTTCTAAGTGGGATAAATATATTATGCTTGCGTCTGCTTTGGTGTGGTGACTTCGGTGCGCTGTTAGTAGTCTTCTTAATTTTCTATCCAGGTTTCTCAATTTACTGATCTTCCTGTTTATTATGTTAAAGCTATAATTTGTGACTGGTATGACTAGCGTGTTTATCCCTATTATCTTATTTTTTTAGCATTAAGTTCAGTGTTTAATATTAGTTTAACTCTTCTGTAATACTCTCTCCTAAGTTTCTTTCATTTCTCTGTGTTGTATTTTAGCTGTTTCGTATATTCCCAGATATTTGAATAAGCGATCTTGGTCTAATTCTTTAATTTCTGTGTCTATGTTGAGTGCAGAGTTTTCAGTACTGATTAATTTGCCTCTCTCGGTGTGAATCTGGCACATTTTGTCCAGCCGCATGCTCATTTCTATGTCCTTACTGAAACTATGGACAATTTTGGTAAGGTTTCTCTGTTCCATAGTACTTTTAGAGAAAATCTTTAGGTCACCCATGTACAGGAGGTGTTTTATTTTTTGTCCATAGCATAGTGGGTTTGCTTAACAAGTCTGTTAGCGGGGGCGGAGAAAGGCAGTACTGCAGGGGTCTGACAGTGAGTCTCCCTGAAAAATCCCTCTTCTAACGGGGTAGGGTAAGTTTTAATGTTATACTGATTTTTCCGATTTGCCATTGCGTGTTTAAAATATTTTGGTAGTGGTGAGGCTATCTTATTCGTGTGGAGAAATTCCTGTATACATGAGTGTGGAATGCTGTCGAATGCTTTCTGGTAATCAATCCAAGTCATGTTCAAGTTTGTCTTTCTCCTCTTACAGTCCTCTGTAATGGCTCGGTTTACCAGAGGTTGCTCCTTACAGCCATGCATTCCTATCCGATACATTTTTTTTACTTCTGGTAAAACATTGTAGTTTTCCAGATGCTTTATAAGCCGGTTATGGATTACTGATGCTAGGGTTTCGTTTGATGTTGATAGGTATATTATTGGTCTATAATTTTGTGGCAGTGCGGTATCTTTATTTTTCCAGCATTCAGTTTGATGTTGATTCTGGTTCATCAATAAATTGAATGCTGTTGCTGCGTGGTTATGGGTACTTTTGGGGTGTTTCAACTAGAAGTTGGAAACCTTCTTTATTCCTAAAGTTTTCCAGTGGCTGGTACTCCTCAGTTGTCCGTGATCTCTTGGCTTGTGATTGTGGGACATATCTGTAGTTCTGTTGTATTCTTCCTACCCGTTTCCCTATTAATTTACTAAGTATTTTTGTTGTATTGTTTTGGTTTGTTCCATATTGCTTCCCAGTATAACTGAATCACTGATGTCGTTGGCATGATGTCTATTGATATAGTCTTCTTTGTTTAACTCTCTGTAAAAACGTTTTGTGTTTATTCTGAATTCTCTATTTTGTTGGAAGAAGCGTTCCCGTTTTTCCTACCGTTTTATGCGGCAAGCTTTTGCTGCTATGCCCTGTTTAATTTTTCTTTTACCTCTCAGGTAACTTCATTATTTACCCCCTACCCTAAATTGCCGGCCTTGTGCCAAAATTTAAAACCATTATTGCCGTGTTGTTTGAAAAACTGAAAAGATTTAAATTGATATTTCGAAAGATGTATATAAATTCTCCCTTGTTAAATAAGCACATTACTATACATGTCTGTGCCGCAGAAACTTAACGAAGTACAACACTGTAATTTTTCAGTTTCTGCACTGGTCCATCTCTGACTTAAAAAATATTTGCCGCACAGAATAAACACAACCTTCTTAGCACCAAAACCTCCCATATAAATGAGTTTTTCTCAGAGAGAGCGGCACAAAGTCGCTACTACCAAATTTCCGTCCCCAAAATGTCCCTAAATCACAATAAAATGGTATCGTTTTAAGTGAATAGAAATCTTCTTATTTAAAGATACCTTATTATTCAATATGTAAGCTAAAAATTAATAGAAGCGTAAAATATTTTCACTTTCCACTAGAAACCATTTCAAATTATTGATGTTATTAACAATTTGGAAGCAAAAAACCATGAATGTCATAACTTTTATACGCCTGTTCGAATTTTCTAATCTTTGCTTCTTGTCAAATCTAACAGGAATTTCTCTGTTCGTCTGAAGCACATTCAGTTAGAGTTCTTTTTATAATTACAGTAACCTCGAAAACAATAAGATTATGACGTGTGGATGTCACCTACCAGCCTTCGTAAATCATATTAAAAAAGTCTATAACAGAAGTGTGACTGTCAGAGGCAAGTGTCAGGATGCTACAGGCGCAACAATCCCTATACTGAATTATGCACAATGTAAAGGTTAGGAAAACTTTCCTTGCTTGTTTTTCTTTTATTATTGAAACGAACAAAAATCCGGGTTATTCTCTGGAGCTTACAATATCATGTCTTATGAAAGGGAAACTATAGACAAAGATATGAGAAATAAACGTTTTACCATTCGCACGCTTTTCATTCACATTTTCTCTCTAATGCACTTACAGATTCAATGATATCACACAAACCGTCATCGGCACACAAACACACGCAGGCGCACATACACACACACAAACAGACACACGACAGCGCACACATGCATGAATGTGTGCGCACATACACACACACATGCACACAGACACTCTTTCTAACTCCCTTCCTCTCTCATGTACATTCTCACTCACAACTATGTAAGTATAGAACGGAAACATTCAAATACTCATTGAGGAGGTCATGAATGGCAACAAAAGGTTTCTAACAATCATAACTGTTTGATTGATTAGCCGAACGTTTCATCGAACATTCGTTTTGTTAATTTTTTAACACATTTTTAACAAAGGGACGGATAATAAAGTGAAATAGAACCAGTGTGTGGATTTATTCTTTTCTACTCTAAGCACAAGACCCGAAAGTTTGGGGGAGGGGGAGGTCAGTCGATTAGATTGACCCCAGTTCGCAACTGGTACTTAATTTATCGACCCCGAAAGTATGAAAGGCAAAGTTGACTTGAAGTTGAACTCAGGACGTAAAGACAGACGGAATACATATTTCTTTACTACCCACAAGGGCTAAACACAGAGAGGACAAACAAGGACAGACAAACGGATTAAGTCGATTATATCGATCCCAGTGCGTAACTGGTACTTATTTAATCGACCCTGAAAGATGAAAGGCAAAGTCAATCTCGGCGGAACGTGCTATCCTTAGTTTGGTTTTCGTGCCGATCCTCACCTATTGTCATAAATGTTGGCTAACGACCGAAAGGGTTTGATCGCAAATAGAAGCGGCTGAAATGGGATTTCTCCGAAGAATCTCTGGAGTAACTTTACTCGACCCAGTGCGTACCTTGGAGATGACAGAGTCTCTCCAGATCGAGTCGATCGTTTTTTACATTTAGGCACTACCTCTCAGGTTATACGGGCATGCGATTAGAATGTCACACGAGAAAATCGCAAGACCAATTCTTCAACCCATGCAAATTGACAGGAAATCTAGGGGCTGACCAAGAACAGATGGCTAGATAACAGTTTCAGTTGATCACACTTGGGAGTCCAGCCAGAAAGTGTATTGACAGTAGCTTCTGATAGGACATATGCTGGAGGTACCTGAGGCATCTACCACTAAAACTGGCAGGATATGTAGGGGTATACCAAGATCAACATAGCTAGATAACACCCACAGTCTCAGCTGCTCACACTGAATGTGTATGAGTCTATGTACCAGTGTGTATGTGTCAAAGATAGAATGTCCAATGGGAAAGATGTGGGGAGGTGTAATAAAGTGTGAAGAGACTAACTGTGCTGCCGAATTGAGATATGTATGTAGAAACTGTGAGCTAGCATGTGAAGTGTGTATAAAGTGTAAATATGGGAGCAGGGACAAATAATGTGTGGCTGAGGGTTAGTGGGTGTGGTGCAGCAGGAAAAAGAAAATAATCGAAGCAGAGAAGTAAAGCATATATTGGTACAGTAGATGGTGGGGAGTTGAAATGTAGATGAAAAATGTGAGGGGGGAATTTAAATCAAAAGGCGGACAAGTTTTCACAAAATATATACTCTTCTTCCCTAAAGAAATGAGAGATGGGTAATCGGGTGTTGAAGGTTTAAATCGAAAACCGAGAGGCGTTACGCAGAGTGGTCGGTGAAGTGGAAATATTGAGTGAGTGTCGACTCGTTGCTAAGTTGGATCACTCGATGTTCTATGATGCTCTAAGATGTCGTTGATCCAATTGTCCACTATACAGATAGTTTAACCGATGCAGATCGGAAAGTTTGGTGTGCATATATGAGGTTGGTAAAAGTCTTCAATGAAGAAGATATATATAAATATATATAGAGAGAGAGAGAAAGAGAGAGAGACAGGTAGACAGAGACATGCACATATGCACACACACACACACATATATATATATATATATATGTATGTGTATGTATATATGTAGGTAAATATATGTGGTGTGTGTTGTGCGTGTAGGTATATATATATATTACATATATTACATATATATATATACATAATATATTTATATTATATTATATTAATAATGCATTATATATATATATGTATATATATATATATATATTATTATATATATATATATATATTATATTATATTAATATTATATATACATATATATATAAATATATATATATATATACATATATTTATATGTATATATATATGCATATATATATGTGTGTATATATATATTATAATGTTATATATATAATATTTTATATTATACATATAATATATATATAAATATAAATATATTATATTATATATATATATACATATATATACAAATATATATTATATATATTATATATATATATATATAATATATATATATATATTATATATAAATGGAACAAAAACTAAAAAAGACATTAAAACATTCGGACAGATGGACGACACAAAGCGGACAAGAGAACAACAATTAGGAGGACAGCAGAAAAAGACGGGCCTTCGTGGGTTTCATTCCTCAGTCAAGTTCCAGAATCACGACCATTTTGGGCAGTTGCACTTGAGATTGTTCGATTGGTTGGCCCCAAAAATCTCAGCTAAGAGCATTAAACCCTATTGTAAGAAAGATAGCGAATGTCTACGGCAACAAAGACAAAACAAAAGAAACGGAGAACATGGTATAGAATTGCGATACACAACAGAAATAACAACGGGTGTCTTTCGACTGAGAACTTCAAATTGAGCTGGCGTGTATGAGTGAAAGCCTAAAGCAGGGACAACGAGATGGACACAAGAAGTCTTGGCGGCGCGGCAGTCAGGCCAAGAAAGCAAGATTCATGGCTGGCCGAACACCAGTCACATGGAAGGAGGGGAGATTTGTAGGGGACAAGATAGGGACAAGCAATGTGAGAGAGGGGAGCGAGAAAATGGAAGAAACATGAGAGGGGGAAAAAGATAGAGTATCTTTATATATTATAAATATGTATATATATATATCTAATATATAATAATATATAAAGATACTCTATCTTTATAACATCGCTGGCTTTAGCTTGAGTAATGGACAACAAAATCGCGGAAACCTTTATCGATGACCGTATATATAATATATATATATATATATACAAGAAATATGTCATCGATAACGGTTTCCGCGATTTTAGCAATTATAAGCTAAACCAGCGATATAAAGATGAGTATCTTTAATATATAATATATATATCGCGGAAACCTTATCGATGACCGTATATATATATATATATATATATATATATATATATATATATACGGTCATCGATAAAGGTTTCCGCGATTTTAGTTGTCAATTACTCAAGCTATAAGCCAGCGATCCGTATGAAATCAACATTCGACTGTATAACAACTGTAGGTGTTTTGATATTTGCCACTGCGTTGTCCTTCAAATCACTATTTCACTAGCGAGCGTCTGGACAGTCTCTCCACGGCAATCATGGCGACTCTACAGCAGAAAGTGCAGTATGTGTTGTGGTACGCTGAGTTTAAGTCCGTTGTTTTAGTGCAACGTCGTTTTAGGCGTACTTACGGACAAGATTCCCCTATAGACAAAACCACTGTTCGTTGGTTTAACCAGGTTTAAGAAACTGGAAATGTAAATATTAAGAAATCTCCAGGCAGGCCTCGCACGCTGGAAAAGTGTGTGGAGCGTTTGAGACTGTTATGTTTGCCTTGTCTTAAGAAGTCCATCAATCGACGCAGTTTGGAGTTTCGTATGTCTAAAACAACAATTCAAAACGGTCTAAGACTGAATGCTTACAGAATTCAAATGAGACGTAAACTTAAGGAGACTGATCGGCCTGAAAGCGCTAAATTTGCTGTAACGATGGTGAGAGAAATTGATGACGATGATAGTTATCTTAACATAATTTTTATTTAGTGATGAAGCAACATTCCACATAAATGGTTGTGTTAAGCGATATAACAGTCAGATGTGGGAAGCTAAATAACCCCATGAAGTTTTCCAGTACGTCCGTGATTCGCCCAAGTTTCATGTATGGTGTGGACTCCTGCAGGATCGTGCTCTTGGCCCTTTCATATTCGTAGAAAACACGATTACAGGCGCTAGTTACTTGGACATGCTAGAAATTTATCTGTTCCCTCAAATAGCTCAAATTGCAGACGTTGAAAGAGAAAAGAGAATCAGTGTAATTTTCCAGCAGGACGGAGCACCGGCTCACTACAGCCACAATGTGCGACAAGTTCTCAACAACAGATTCCTGGCCGCTGGATTGGAAGGAATGGTCCTATTCTGTGGCCACTTAGAATCTCTGATCTAACTCCTATGGACTTTTTAGGGGGGGGGTTCTTAAGAAGATTGTCTACGCAGAAAAATTCCTTTAATACAGACTTAGTTATTTCATTTTGAAAAGCACGGAAACCTTTTTCGATGACACCGCATGTGTGTGTATATATATATATGTATGTGATATATATCTGTATATATATATATATATATATATATATATGGCATTTCTTTCTGATGGCCGGATAACTGAAGAGATGGCGGCGTGAATTTCCACCCCGACATCCGAAACTCGGTGTTTTATCATGGCTACCGAATAATTGTCACATATTACATTTATAGATATATATATATATTTACACACATACACACACATACATGCATGCATGCATACATACATACATACATACATACATACATAGACATACATACATACACACATACATACACACATACATACACACATGCATGCATGCATACATACATACACACACACATACATACATACATGCATACATACATACATACATACATACATACATATACATACATACATACATACATTCATATATATATATAACCTGCATATATTTGGAATACCACCATATCAGTGATAAAGTTTCCTATTTATTCAAATATTGTGTTGCTCAGTTCACCTATTATAGCATTTTTCACATACTATATAACATTGTAACATAATTTAAATGACATCCCCGGGTTTTATAAGGGAGTTCCCACTGCAACATCACTTACCACTTTCGAATTTCATCCCTTTATTTGACTTGTTCCACAGTTTTCACGTTTTTGTGAGATCAGAATGCTAAAACAAAAGGGCAACAGGTAGCTTCCATGCTTTTCTCAGTTGAATTTGTGACATAATTTAAACATTTCCATATGAATATAAAAATAGGTTTATAGCTTTTGTTAATAATTTGGTTTATATAGCGAACATGTATTGATTCCAACTCTAATACATATACATTTCTTTACATCAGAAAGCAAATATTTCTTGTTGTTGCTATGCATCACACTATTTGGTTCGTAAAATATGGATATTTACTTATATTCTGTAGATTACTCGTTATTTCAAAGGAATTTGCAGTGTCAAACATGTTCAAAGATGACGTGCAATGAGTCATCTGTAACCAGTTGTCCAGGAGCAGAGGTAAACTAGGATCTTATTTTCTTCTTTTCCGTTAAGATATATCCGTAACTGTCACTCGCTAATTGTTGTAGGTGCCTATGTAGACATGAACACCTTATTGATCTTCTTATCCATGACTCAATGGGACAACAAATATCTGAAGATTGAAGGGAGAAATAGATGACAAACACTAAGCTGGGATCCATTTTTACTTGAGTAGACTAAAACGAAGTGCAAGGAAACAACATTGAACCCTGCCCAAGAATCGAACACAAGAACTTATGATAAACATAGCTGTACTTAGAGTGGGATGTATGAATGTACGTGACCAGGAGGCAACTTGAGATCAAGGTTCCTTGTAGAATGATCTGGAGTCGCTAGACTTAGAGGGGGTAGTTAGAAGTCGGACGTGGCCAGTTCGCAAAGATTACAAAATACGGATCAATGAATTAGTTAAGGCAGCAAATGACAGTTATCCTTTGTCTGGTCTCTATAGCAAAAGAGACTGTCTGATAGACGAGGTTGAAAGGTACAACAACAGAGAAATATTATATATCTCTACTAATGAAAAATTGAAAGCTTATTAAATCTTCGCTCACATCAAGTAGTACAACAAACACTTCAGAACATAATTTAGTATTATTTCAAGTGGAAAAGACACAAGCAATACGTTTAAAACGCAGCTAAAACACGATTTGAAATTGCCAGGCGTATGTCTGACCACGTAGTTGTACTCCAGTACATTGGTAATGACACAGATCAATGCTTCACCTTAACTGATATACGGGAATATAGGAGAATAGAGTTTGATATAAGTGCATGGCTGCACTCTGTTCTCTATTTCATTGTCTGTTCTGCTCTGAGACCTTTCTGTTTTCTTGAAACTGACTTAGCTTATTTAAAGCTTCATTCGTTTCCAATCACCGACTTCATTGGCTTTTTTGAAGACGCCAGGCTACCGGTATTATGTGCAGTTTCTATTGGTTATTTGTGCATGACATCGTAACTCAGTTTCAGAGATCTGCATTTTTATTTCTGAAAATTCTCCTAGTTTGAAAGACCCGAGTTTCAGGCTCAAATTAAGGCTACATATATTACTAACTTCGTGAACTACATTCCCTTTGCTTTTATCGTTGTTAGGTGTATGAAATCATTAATTGTATTTTGTGGTGCATTTTCCCCTTTAAATGTTCTCAATTTCTGATATTTTTTATTTTCAGAATGTATTTTATTAAGTTTAGTGAGGTCCGATGATACATTTGGATCTTAGCTATGATCTCTCCACATTTTATATATCCTACTTTCGTTTCGTGACCATAAAATATACTTGCAAAATAAAAGCATATTTCTCTTGTGTCTATTTATGCATTTTCTGTTTTATTTGCAAAGCCTGAGGTGTTCAATCTGATAAATTTATTTAATTATCAGCTTTGGGTACGGGTGTATGATTTGCTGTTGCTGGTGAGTTTTGTACGCAAAATGTTTCGTAAATGTTGTATCAAAAAAATCCCCGTTTGCATTCCCGATGCAGAGGAAACTTTGGCGGAATGATACATAATTATTGGGATTATTTTACCTATCTTAAGTTTTATGGTGGGTGGCAGAGTGAAGTGGTTTTGATTTGAACCGTGACTCGATGGTCATATCTACATGTGATCAGAGAACTTTGAATAATGTAAGTATTCAAAACATTATTTATTATAAGTCGTAAATCACCATAAATTTTACAGAGAATTACTTATGTTGTCAATTTTCAATTCTTTGACAAGTTGTTTTCGGTTTCATTTCTTGCTTTATGCTATTTTTAAAGCAATGATTAAACCTTGTTGCTTGATAAACATTTCTAGAGTTGTTGTTGCTGTAGTTAGCAGTAGTCATAGTAGTAAATGTTATGGTTGTAGTACATCATTTTTATATCTATTATTACAGCCAGTATGCCGATTTGCAATGTCAATGAACGGTGTTACAATGAAGATTGAAAAGTCCTGCAGCACATACAGAAAATGTGTTGAAGCTATGAGAAACAATACCCTTACTTGCAATAAATGGACCAATGGCACTTCTTGTGTTGGTTGTTGCGTCGGAAACTTATGTAACAAGAATGATTTCCTTGGTAAGTCTTATTTATTGCCTAAGATAACTAAACCTGATTTGTTACAGATTAATAGTTAATAAGAACATAGTATGATAGTTATATGGGAAGATATTTTGTTGTATGTATATGTGTTTGCATGTGTGTATATATGTGTACACCCATGCGACCGTGCATACATACATATTTGTGTGTATGTATGTAGATATATATATATATATATATTGCGAACGACGAGAATGAGTGCTCAACACCCCATTGGGGGTTAGAATTCTTTATTTGCGTATTAAAACTACCATTAGTTTCATGTTAAGGACAATATCTTATTATTTTAACAATTTTTCAAGTTGATCACATGGAGGAATAGTGTTCAACACAAACTCTCGTGAATTCGAAGAAAATCTCGTAAAGAAAATAATAAATCAAGGTGTGCTACTCTTGGGTGGCACATTTGAGTGGTTATTTCACTTTGGAGGAAAACGGTCATGCTGGAGGTTAAATTTGTTTACCTTATATTGTATTCTAGGTAAATGTGATGTTAGTATGTGTGTGTGCTGAGGTAGTTCGTCATATGGACATGTTTCTTCTAGCTGCGGGGTTCTTGTGTGGTATTTAGTCAATTTTCATGTCCAGGAAAAGAAACTATCCTTGTTGGCTAAGCAGCGCGAGTGGTGGTTCCTCTTTGAAGTGTCTAAGTGTGAGATATTGCTTGTGTATGTAGAGAGAAAAGGTTTCGTCCCCAATATTTAGGGTGTAGTCTATTGATTGTATGATATTTAGTATTTTAGTGTTTTCTATATTTTCTGACTTTAGCAATGATGTTCTATCTTATCTGGGGACTACTTATTCTTCTTTCTTACAATGTCCATATCAAATTGGAAAAGAATGCTGCATGTCTTTTATTTTTGTCCCTAAATGAGGCCAAGTGTTGAATATATCTTTCCTTCAACGAATTGCCCGTCACTCCAATATGCGTCTTTGTTACTTCATTGGGATCCATGATTTTGGTCTTGTATATATATATTTTTTTTTTCCTGACAGTTGTTTCTTAAAGGACAGCGATCTGGATATCTACCATTACATTGTCTTTCGGGAATATTTCAGGCGTGTGTATTTTTATTGTGGTGGAGTATTATTGACCCTATATTAGGGAAACAACTAAGGCTGAGTTTAACAATTTTTCTTTTGAAGGTCTTGTGGTAGTTGTGTGAATACAAGAATGGATTGTCTATTAATTTGAAGAATTTCATAACACTGTATGAAGAATTTCATAACTCTGCTATAAGGGGGATTAGATCCTAAGAGATTCCTCTGTCTGCGCCTTCATGGTCTATGTATATTTGGTTCAATGTAGTTTATGTTATTATTGAATTTGGACCTTTCTAATGCAGCAGTATAGTGGTGGTGGTGTGGGGGGGTTCAGTATGGGAAACTAAACTTGTGGTCTTTCAAAAGTATCTTTATCGGAGAATAAATTGGAGACGCGCCTGCTAATGTTGTTAACTAGTTGTTTAATGACTACTGGAGGGTGGCTGAAGCCGATGTCAAATGAGATTTACCACTCGTAGAGTTTTACCCTTCGATCTCCTAAAGCGTTCGTCAAAAGACACTTGAATATAGTAAGGCATATATTATCATAACAAACACTGATGTAGATATAATTATGACGTAAGGAAGTTATTACTTTTTCATGATAATTCCTATTGGGTAAAAAAAGGATAAGTACGATCTATTTGAAATGGCAATATGGAGCTATAATGGCTGAGCTTTTAGGCCTCTATATCCTAAATATCCTTGGAAAAGAGATAAAAGAAGCCAACATAGGTTTATATAGGGACGATGGCCTGGAAGTGGTAGACAATAAAAACGGACACATTATGGATAGGATAAGGAAAACCTTATGCAAAACATTACGCCAATTTTAAGAACCACAGTTAGTACCGACCTTAAAGAAGTCAACTTCCTAGTTATAACATGAACCTTAATACAACCAAATTTAAACCCTACCACAAACCAAATGAGGAAGCTTCTATATCGACATAGGCTCCAACCATCAACCAGCAGCCATTGAACAACTAGTTAACGACATTCGGCAGGAGCGTCTCCAATTTATCAGCCGATAAAAATACTTTTGAAGAAGTCCACTTTCAGTTTCTCTCGTTAATTATACACACCCCACAAACATATATGTATGTATATGTATGTATGTGTATATGTATGTATGTATTTTTGAGTGTATATGTGATTATGCAGATTGTATATTTATCTACGTATGTCGGTTTGTGCGAATCTTTGATGTGTGCCTCATTTATAAAGGCAATGATTATCTTCTTTATCCTTCCATAGACTGGACCAATTTCTTCGTATTCCATTTGACTTTGAAAAAGTTCAGCGAATATAAAATCTCTGCTGAGAACTTATCAAAAGCTGTGAGTAGATATTTGTTCTCCCTCTTTTCCTTTCTGTCTCTTTCTTTCTGCGCATATAAGCACGCGCACACGCACACACACGCCGCCCCGCACACACACACACGCTTACAGAAGAAAAGGAAAGCATCAAACAAATAAGGGGTTCAATATCTTTAGTAAATATTGATTTCGTTAACACAACAGCTACTTGAAGTTTCGCCTGATCCACTCAAACACATAAATACATAAATATATAAATACATGTTAAATACACATACATATACTATATATATATATATATATATATATATATATAGTATATAATATATGTATATATATATGTATGTATATTATATTATATGTATATTATATAAATATACTCTTTTACTCTTTACCCTTTTACTTGTTCAGTCATTTGACCGCGGCCATGCTGGGCACCGCTTTAATCGAGCAACTCGAACCCGGGACTTATTCTTATGTAAGCCCAGTACTTATTCTATCGGTCTCTTTTGCCGAACCGCTAAGTGACGGGGACATACACACCAGCATCGGTTGTCAAGCAATGCTAGGGGACAACCAAACACACAAACAACCCACACACAACACACAAACTATATATATATATATATATATAGATATATTATACATATATACGACGGGCTCTTTTAGTTTCCGTCTACAATCCACTCACAAGGCCTTCGTCGGCCCGAGGCTATAGTAGAAGGCACTTGCCCAAGGTGACACGCAGTGGGACTGAACCCGGAACCATGTGGTTGGTAAACAAGCTACTTACAACACAGCCACTCCTGCGCCTATAATATATATATATATATATACAGATCCAGTATTTATGGCGTTGGTATTTTTATTATTTTGACTCACTATATATTCTCGGTGAGCTAGAAGAGTCGTGGGCACGCCGGACAAAATGTTTAGCGGTATTGCGTACGTCTTTACGTTTTGAGTTCAAATTCGACCGAGGCTGACTCTGCCTTTCGTCCTTTCGGGATCAATAAAATAAGTAATGGCTGTATGTGCGTGTGTGTATTGACTTAATCACTTTAACTACTCCTGGGTAAGAGTATAAAAAATTGTACCCCTCTGCCAAGCCAGTTAGAACCAATTTGTCAGAGTAGGCTCATCAAACCAAACTCAAATTCACGGCCTCCACATCAGGCCTAAGTTGGTAGAAATTGAACATGGGCTATCTAATATAACCGATATGTACATAATTTGTACGTATGTAAGTATATACGGACTTTTATATTGACCTGTAAATATGCTGAGACATGAACATGAAGTAGACGGTAGTAAGAGAATAAGAATAACTTGTATTTCATGAAATTCAAACAATCAACTCCATTTAGTGATAGGTGAAACTGTTAATCTCACTGAATGTGATATTTGTGCTGGTCAATAAAAAGACTATTCTATCCACCATCTTATCTTTAGTCGGAATACATCATTTTTATATTCCGTTATATTATCTCCGATTCTGACTGACAGTAAATAAAACGCCACATCATTATTGACTGGCTTTGTGTTTACACACACACATACACACACACACATGTATATATATATATATAATATATATATATATATATATTATATATATATATATATATTGTATAAAAGGGCTTAGTAAAATAAATTACTTTGCCACATACTGAACTCATTAGAAATAGCAGCCAAAAAAAAAAGAAATGTCGAATTGTATTTGGCTGATCTAGAAACGTACGTTTTCAAATAATCTTTGCACTTGTGATTTTTTAATGTTTTTACCCCCATACCTTCGTGGGTTATTTTGAGTAAACACTATCTGAGAGAAATTTTCTTTAAGTATTAGAAATGGCTAAAAGATCTTTTTTTTGGCTTCTATTTCTAATGAGTTCAGTATGTGGCAAAGTAATTTATTTTACTAAGCCCTTTTATACAATGTAATATTTTGAATTCGCCTTAAATGGTCCCTTTGCATACTGAATACTTGGTGAAATTGATTAATAACTAATTAATTTTACCCTCAATTATATATATATATATATATATATATATATATATTTATTTATATATATATATATATATATATATATATATTATATATTATATATATATATGTATGTGTGTGTGTGTGTGTATTTGTATGTAAGTATATATTATATATATATATACGACTCTTGCAGATGGAACGTGAGTTAACCACGACGGGAACCTTCACAATTGAATATTGTGGGTAAGCAAAATCTTTTATCACTTTTATTCAAATTTTGTTTATTTTTGTTCCAAACATTCCACTCCTGTTTTTATCGTACGCTTTAAATATCACAATAATAAAGAATGTTGTACTTGTGACACACAATATACAAATTCAAACTTTCAATTAAATGTTTAAGTGTTTTATCAGTATATTATTATAAAGGAGTAAACAAAAACATAAAAATACAGAGAGAACTGTATATATATAGCAACGCTATAACATTAAGCTAATCAAGTCCTGCGTTGCAAAACACCATCTTTCTCAACGTTGAATATCTTTAAAACTATATATATATATATATATATATATATATATATATATATATATATATATATAGAGAGAGAGAGAGAGAGAGAGATAGATAGATAGATAGATAGATAGATAGAGATAGATAGATAGATAGATAGATAGATATATAGATAGATAGATAGATAGATAGATAGACAGACAGATAGATAGATAGATAGATAGATAGATAGATAGATAGATAGATAGATAGATAGATAGATAGATAGATAGATAGATAGATAGATAGATAAATTTCCTCTATTTACATAATATTGAGGTCTCTTTCTTTCTTTTGTTATCTTACCGTTTTTACCAATAAATTACCTCCCGGACGACGCTTTCTTCACTAAGAGCTAATACGGCTTTTTTGGGGATTATCGCCTAACATCGGTTGAGGACTCTTACACACAGAAGAATTTAATATGGACGCATATTACATAGATTATTCCATGAAAAACATACCAATCCCATCAAGGGAACTTTATTCAAAGAAACTTTTAGAGAAAATTACTGATCTAATTAAGCGCATGAGATGGAAAGCTTTCTTTTTTAATACAGAAATGGACACCATGGAAAATACTTTCTATCGTATAAAATCTAAAACTTTCCTTCCCAAGATTAAAGGCTTGGCAGATTTCGAAGCGGACCTACTGAAACTTATGAATAAAATAAAATTTCGCAAGTCTTTTAGCAATTTCCAGCATAAATTGAAAAAAGATATAAAACATATGAAAAGCTCCAAGAAAAAAGCTCTTTTTTCGGATAAAACCAAGAACTTATACCTGGTAGATAACAGCAAATATTCACAACTCTTACACAACAGCATCATTAATAATTACACTAAGGCTAGACCACAGACATATAATGAAATTAATAAAGAAGCTAGCGTTATCGCCGCTAAACTTAAATTAGATAAAAAAAAATAGAAGTCCTTCCCCCAAAAGAGGCCTTTATTACAATTAAAGACCACAAAGATAACTTCCTTTCCAACCCTAAATGTAGGCTTATCAACCCAGCTAAGTCAGAACTTGAGATTATTAGTAAAGAAATTTTAGATCAAATAAATGCGAAAATTAAGACCGCTACTATGCTGGTACAATGGTCCAATAGTATAGAAGTCGTAGACTGGTTTAAAGCAATTAAGAATAAGAAAAAAGCGAGGTTTACACAATTCGTTATTGTTGATTTTTATGCCTCTATCTCTAAAGAACTGCTAGATAAAGCCCTCGTCTTCGCCAGCGACTTCATAGAAATCAGTACAAATGATAAGGGCATAATCTTCCATGCTAGAAAGACCTTACTTTTCAGTGAGAACGCAAAGTGGGTAAAAAATACCGACACAGAGGGAGCTTTCGATGTGAGCATGGGGTCATATGACGGAGCAGGCATTTGCGATCTTATTGGATTTTTTCTCCTAGATACTTTAGGTAAGACATTTCCTGACGTATATTTCGCCATCTACAAAGATGATGCCCTCGCTTTAACCGCTAATACAAATGGAGCAGCACAGGATCGTTTTAGGAAGGATATTATCCAATTTATGAAATACTTCGGACTTAGTATAACTATAGATACTAACCTGACGGTTGTCAATTTCCTAGACGTTTCCTTAGATCTAAATAAGAATATTTAGAAGCCTTATATGAAGCCCAATGATAGACTTAGTTATATTAATGTAGGTTCAACCCATACCCCTATAGTATTCAAAAATTTAGTTAAAAATAATAGTAAGAGAATTTCTAGCCTCTCCTCCGATAAGGACATTTTTAATAGCGTTGCCCCAGTTTATAATAAGGCTTTAAAAGATGGTGGTTTTAGGGAAAAATAAAATATACACCTGTTACTAACCAACAGTAAAGAAGAGGAGAATAAAATAGGAAGGTCATCTGGTTTACACCCCCTTACTCACCCGAGGTGACATTCAATATAGGTAAATATTTCTTAACACTAATAGATAGATATTTTCTAGTTAACCATACTTATAGGAAACTCTTCAATAAACACAATTTAATATTTAGTTTTAGTTCAACTACCAATTTTAAAAATATAATCACACATAACACACAAAAACCACAGGAAAACAGCTGTTCATGCAGGAATAAAAAAATTGTGCCCGCTAAATGGAGCTTGCATGTCCGAGACCATCATCTATGAAGCTACCGTGGACTCTATAACCACTAAAGACACCGTTTCGACGAAGAAATACGTGGGCCTTACAGAGAGTAATTTCAAGACCAGGTTCAAGAACCACACCCTGAGTTTTAGGCACTGGAAAAAAAAGAAAAGCGACAAAATTATCTAATCATATTTGGTCTTTAAAAGATAAAGGTGTCGATTATAACATCCATTGGAAGATTTTGGCCAAATGTAAGCCCTACACCAACGGCAGCGGAAAGTGCGGTCTATGCGACATGGAGAGATGGCTTATCTGGAAAAGCAGCTTAGACCCTACTACATGTCTAAACTCAGGGGCAGAACTTTTCGGATCATGCCCACACGTGACAAAATTTTTGTTACGTTTTTGGTCCCCTAAAGAAAACAGATAGAACTTGCTTTCCATATTATGTCCCAAAAAGTTTTTTTATCTCATTATACCTTTTATTATTTCATATATTTTTATATTTTCACACGTAATAATTTTTTCTGTACTTTTTTATCCTGCATTTTTTCCTGTGCCTATATAGACGTGTATATAGATTCATTTGTACACGTGTGTGAATATTTATGAGTGGGCAGTTTTAGATGTGTGCGTGTGTGCGGGCATAAGAATGCATATATATATAGACGTTTTTACTTAGTATTTTTCCATTTTTTTAGTTTTTTGGGGGGCGGGGGCATATGTATATTCATTTTTCGTATATGCGTGTGTGTGTATGCGTATATAAACATGTGCGGGTATGTACATATATGGGCGTGTGTGTGTATGAGTGCATAAGGGCATGTCCGTATATGAACGTGGTTTTTATGCTTTGTATACTTCCTTATGTTTTTTTCTGTTACCTTTAACCATGGTTTTTCTTGTGCGTATGTATGAACTTTTACGGTACGCACGTGTGTGTGTATGAGTTTGTATATATATATGCGTATATATTTGGCGAAAAATGCGAGTGAAGATGTGTACGTTTTCATAGTGACGTATAAGTACGCACGTGGGTCCGCGAGCGCACATGTGAGCGTATGACTAGCCATGTTTACGTGTTTACTATGAAATTTTAATCTTATTTTATATAAGTAGCAGAATTAAACAGCCTTACTAAAGTAAAGAAACTGTGGTCGACACGCATCAGTGTTGATACATTGTTATCCATAATCAGTAAATGGAAGTTTTTCAGTCAATGGTCAGATTTATATAATGGTGCAATTTAGGTCCTGTTATTAGGACTATTATCTATGTCTATCTTATATCTATCTATCTATATATCTATATATCTATCTATCTATCTATCTATCTATTCCTTTATCTCTTCTATATACGTGTATTTATTCTTATTTCAGTTTGGACAGAAACCGGACGATATTTGCAATTTACTCCAAGCCATATAGCAAGACATCTAAAAAACAACTGTTGCGCAATATCTCCCAAGTTTTAAACACATCCCAAACTTTGCGCAACGTCGGCGTTCAGCAAAGTCACATAGATTGTTTGATGAAAGTAAGTATTGTGTCTCTTATTTTTATCACCACTACCATCATAATTAGCTTTATCATCACCATTACCATCATCTTCGCCGTTGTCGTTATCGTCATCATCAGTAGATAATACCACAGGACACACACACACACACACACAATCATACAGATCTATTTATTTACATTTTCTTTTTAATTATACCAATTACCTCGAGGCAAAATGTATTCTCCTTATGTATAGAAGTAGAAGGTGCAGGCTCCACTGGATTGAAAAATTCACACAAATCGTGCGCTTTCATTTACTCGAACAGGAAAATTATTTAGTGCTGCAAATAATTTTCCTGAGCACAAATTTATTTTGTGTTATGTGGTCACGTTCATTTTCGAACTAGGAACGATAGATACTCAATCACAACTGACACGTCCAACAAACATAGAAGAGAAACACTCACTCGGCTCCCTTTCCTTTCTTTTTACCACCACCAAATCAATCTGAAGTTTATGTATGCCCAGCATAAAAGATATTATCATATACGATGGTCTTCTTCCATGTTCTCTCTACCAAATCCACTCACATGGACCCGAGACCATGTGGTAGGGAACCAAACTTCTTACCACGCAGCTACGCCTGCGCCTATGTATGTGTGTGCATGCGAGTGTATTATATATATATTAAGTGTATATATATATATATGTGTGTGTATATGTACGTATGTGCCTGTATTTGAACGTACGTACATATGAACGTGTGTATAGGTATACGCTATTTCCAATTTTGCTTCAGCGGACAAATAGTGACTTCCAGTTGACAGTTTTAACTGCTGCGATAATGGATAATCCAAGCCACTGGAAGATGATCGAGGCTTTGGTCATATCTACTACGAGGATCCTTGATGTTTGAGACACGATTGCTTTGCGATATCAACAGGAATTGAAACAGAATGATCATAGGTTTCAAAACAAGCGTTCATGAAGAAATAAAATCCGTCTGAAAGTGAAATGTATTATAAGAACTGACTTCACAATCATTCAATGTGTGTATACATTCTTTGGAGACACTCTGTATATGTGTGTGTGGGTATGTATGTGTGTGTATGTGTCTGTGCGTGCATAATCATACATACTTGTATACATATATCATCAAGATATTGTAAAGAAGAATCGACAATCATACATCTTCAAAATTTATTACATTATTACTCTCTTTAAACGGCTGTTTTTCTACTTCCGTATTTCGAGCATTTCACAAGATACGCCTTCGATAAAACAGTTGCTCCCGCAAAGCAAAGTTAAATCAAATTTAGGAATGGGCGGGTGGTCAAAATTGGTAACAAAAACAGGACAGTGAAAACAAACAGGAAGTGCTAAGCCTCAACGAGGTTGTGGTGGCGAACGCGTGAAAAAAAAGCTTGGACAGGAGACAGACAAGAATACGTCTTCTTCTTCTTGGTCCAGTTACAACACAGAGAAAGAAACACAACTTAAGAGAAGTAAGATGGCCGATGGTCACGTTGGGAGAGTGAGGGAGAGAGAGTGACAGGCAGCGAACTGTGAAGTGGAGAAGAAAAGAATTGGAGATAGGATAAATGATTAAAATAGGAGGGGAGAGCGGGAGGTAGAAGAATAAGAGAAAGGAAGAGGGAAAAATGAAAGAGTAATAAAATAGAATAGTGGCAGAAGAGGAGGTAAAAGAATAAGAGAAAGGAATAGAGAAAAACGAAAACGTAAAAGGATAGAATAGAGTGTGCATCAGAATTATTATGATAAAACTTACTTGGAAGAGGATGCGTGGCGTTCAATTATATAATAATATAAATAATATATGTATATAATATATATATACATACATACATACATACATATATATACATGTACTTGTACTTCGTATTTTTTATTGTTTACGTTTTGTGACGTCCTGTGCCCGTATATGCATATGTATATATATATATATATATATATATATATATATATATATATATATATATATATATATATATATAATATATATATATA
Organism: Octopus sinensis; assembly: GCF_006345805.1. Classification (NCBI taxonomy): domain Eukaryota; kingdom Metazoa; phylum Mollusca; class Cephalopoda; order Octopoda; family Octopodidae; genus Octopus; species Octopus sinensis. The sequence goes on along the minus strand of NW_021833441.1, from coordinate 84,624 downwards.
TATATATATATACGTATAATGTAAGTATGTACATATGCGTATGTATATATGCATATATATATGATATATATATATATATATATATATATATATATATATATATATATATATATATATATACTTTTACTTGTTTCAATCATCTGACTGCGGTGATGCTGCAGCACCAAATTTAGTCGAGCAAATCGACGCCAGGATTTATTCTTTGTAAGCCTAGTACTTATTCTATCGATTTATTTTACCGAGCCTCTAAGTTAAGGTGATGTAAACACACCAACATCGATCGTAAAGCAATGGTAGTGGACAAATACGACGGGTTTCTTTCAGCTTCCGCCTACTAAATACACTCACAAGGCTTTGGTGGGCCCGAGGATATATTAGAACACACTTGCCCGAGCGAGGTGCCACGCTGTCCGACTGAACCTGGAAGCATGTTGTTGGGAAGCAAGCTTCTTACCACACAGATAAGCCTTTATATATATATATATATATATATATATATATATATATATATATATAATATTATATTTGCTTCCCCGAGAAGACTAACAATTCCAACATGTTCTAACATATTTTGAAGATTTTTTCATAGCGTATGAGTATATCGCTCTCCATATATGTTTGCAACACTTCATGGCACATTGTCTTCAAATCAGCCAGCACGTCCAAACTATTTACAACAGCAACTACTGCTGCTGCTGCTACTACTACTACTACTACTACTACTACTACTACTACTACTACTACTGACTTCTCTCATATCCATGTTTTGTTTCTTTTCAGTGGTTTGTGATGAAAGCACAACATCAAATAACAGTCAAACCTTCTCCTGGCCAATGACAAAAATAGGAACTACTGCAGAAATCCCATGTCATGCATATTTAGCAACAAGATACTGGTTCGTTTCTTTTCATTTATTTCAACTCAAATTTTGAAGTTTTCAGCGCCATCCTATTGTTAGAGAATGTTACTTGGTAGAGCAAATAACAGCTTTATAGATTAACACGATAGATTAAACGTTTTTTATGTTTTGAGTTCAAATTCGACCAAGGTCGACTTTGCCTTTAATTTTTTCGGGTCGATGAAATAAATACCAATTGAGCACTGGGTTTCGTGTAAACGACTTATCTCTTCCCCTGAATTTGCTGGCCTTGTGCCAAAATTTGAAGCCAATATTAGATAAAGCTTTATGGTGGCGAGCTGGCAGAATCGTTAACGCGCGCCGGACAAATGATTAGCGACATTTCTTCCGACTTTACGTTCTTAGTTCAAATGCTACCGGAGTCGATTTTGCCTTTCATTCTTTTGGGATCGATAAAATAAGAAGAAACTGAAATTCTTCTGACAAAATTTCACATTTATTTTTTCAGTTCTCCCAGAGACTCAGAAATGGCATCAAGTCAATATATGACGACAGCAAAGTGTTCACCGTTTACTGGTATCTGGAAAGAACCAGACATGTCACAATGTAACAATACAGATTGGATCACTCAACGACTGAAGGACATCGTAATAAGTATCGATACAGGTGAGCGAGCAATAGTTTCGAAGGACATTTACAATAGCAGAAGTAGTAGAAGAGGTATCTGTGTGTATGCCTTTGTATATCTGTTCCATTACGATCACCATGTGTGTGTGTGTGTGTGTGTGTGTGAGTGTTCATTCGTAATTAAAATTATCTACCAAAATGTAATGCGCCGTATTCTCCCTTTCGACTTCTCCAGCAATGTATTCATCTCGTCCAACGGCAAACCATTACGGAAATGTTATGAAAGAATTTATTACTTAGGCGGGTTGGGTTTATTATTATATCATTTAAAACTACTTTTTCGATAACCTTCTTGAGAGAGGCTGAGTAGATAGAGAAGCAGGAAAACAACAGGGATATTACTGGTACATACCCCTTCGAATGCATTACGTTATAAAACATTTAAATCTTCAATGACGCACCCTACATGCCTATTTGTCATAGAATATAAGCAATTTACTTCTCTCAAATGTCAATATGGCACTGTCAAATTGAATAGATTTTCATATGCATTTAGTGATGTGATGATTTCAATTTCTCATTAGACCTTCCTGAAAATTTATCAATTTTTAAGTAAGGCGGCGAGCTGGCAGAAACGTTAGCACGCCGGGCGAAATGATTTGTGGTATTTCGTCCGCCGCTACGTTCTGAGTTCAAATTCCGCCGAGGTCGACTTTGCCTTCCATCCTTTCGGGGTCGATTAAATAAGAACCATTTACGCACTGGGTTCGATATAATCGCCTTAGTCCGTTTTTGTCTGTTGTTTGTCCTCTCTGTGTTTAGCCCCTTGTGGGTAGTAAGGAAATAGGTATTTCAGCCGTCTTTACGCTCTGGTTCAAATTCGCTGAAGTTTCGAATTTCATTGGTTGCCATTAGGGTGAACCAAAAAAAACTTTTTACACAGATTTTCGGAATATGTTTTTAAGAATATATTTTTTTATTGCGAAATCCTTTAAAAACCATTCTGTTAAATTCTAAAGTTCTAAAATTTACATCTTCAAGCTCCGCCGCTCACTTGAAATGTTTAATAATGAGCAAAAAATCAGTTTATAACACATTTGCCATTCTTCATTTTATTTTTCACCTTCGATGTTACGAATTAATTTTCTTTTGCAAAATTGTTTGAAAAACAAGTTTGTTAAAATCTCAAGCTCTGTCTGTTATATCTTTTGGCTCCGCAACACGCTTAAAATGTCAATATCATGATGCGTTATTGATTTATGAGGCATCACTAAATATAAACAACACTAAATTTAATACGATTATTGATTTTGATGCAATGGCCTAAAGTCAAGGCACAAAGCAGACAACTTCACACACGTACGACGTACGACCACACGCAACGACCTTTGCAGTGGTACTGGAGTGAAGTTCACACACCCGTTCTCTTTATATTCAATTCGGAACCTCAAGATATCAGTCAATTTTATTGAAACTTGGTATGCAAATTGTTAAGGATACTATATTTACTGTTTTGCATTGCGCCATGTAGAAGTATGTGTTCGTTACAACTTATAATCCATGAAATCCAAAATTCGACCAAAAATAACAATTTTCAAAACTTTCAATGACGTTGCGGAGCCTGAAAAACATATTTAAACCGCACAGATCGTGATACGCCTTTTGTTAACCCTAATCCGCAACGAAATATCGGTTCTTGGTTACCAATTTCGAAAGTTGCATTATTCGCTTCACCCTAATGTACGTACAGCCCTCACTACCACCACCATCAAGTATCTGTGTTACTCAACAATTAAAGGTTCCATAACTCCCCCACTATTCAAGTTAATGTTACAAAGAAGGAGACACTAACGATGTATAACATTGAGTATACAACTGATAAACTGAACGCATTCAGCAATCTTTGTGCTATTTAGAGTCGGAGTTGTTAGTTAAATTCTGGTGATTCATTAATTGTTAAGTAACACTTAATTTTCTTCTAATACTTCAACTCAAGGCGACTGTAATTTATTTAAATTTCATGTTAAATTTTCCAGCAAACTTCGACAATATTTCGGAAGAGATGTTAAATATATCAAAGAAATCAATATATTTCAAAGAAGTTGATGTTGACTTGGCTGTAGGCATTCATGAGAAAATGGTGTCATTGATACCGAAAGTGTCTGCGAATAATACACTTCGGTCCATAAACAATTTGATTAACATACCAGAGGAGGTTTTGGCTGGAGCTGAACAAGAGAATAGAAGTGACAACAGGTAATATTCAAATCACTTTTGATGATAGTAGTAGTAGTAGTAGTAGTAGTAGTAGTAGTAGTAGTAGTAGTAGTAGTAGTAGTAATAGTAGTAGTAGTAGTAGCAGCAGCAGCAGCAGAATAAGAAGAAGATGAAAAAGAAGAAGAAGAAGAAGAAGAAGAAGAAGAAGAAGAAGAAGAAGAAGAAGAAGAAGAAGAAGAAGAAGAAGAAGAAGAAGAAGAAGAAGAAGAAGAAGAAATAGCAATAGCTGCAGCGGTCATATTTGGAGCGGCATAAATAATAAAAGTTGTTGCATCAACGCTAACAACAACAACAGAAGTATTAGAAGCAAGAGTAGCATGCAAAAATTTGTTAAGCGAAATAATTAGTGTAATTACACCTAAAGCTAATTACGTATTCGAAACACATTGTTAATTGAAAGTCGTTTTCTTGATTTCCTCACAGATTGCTGCATCTTATACAAGAAATCCCAGAAAAAGATTCCACTGGAGGAGCAGCAAGTCACAGCTGCTATCTATTCTAATCTTGGTATTGGTGTTGCCAAAGTGAAAAATGATACATTCGATGGTCTTTTCTATGGCGTTTCCTATGGAACCAATGAAACAGAACCAAAAACATGGGTACCAAAAGTTCTCATGATTACTCTCTTGTTAACCGTTTGTTCTAAACACCCAAGTTGAATAAAATACATTAGAATGGAACATAATTAACTTTATTGTCATATAAAGTAGATTTTGTACTTATTTCATTTGATGCGGCTTACAATTCTATCTAACTATATATCTATCTATATACCTATCTTTGTATACGAAGAGATGCTGAAAGTCATGGCTTTAAGGGAATCGTGAAAGGACTGGTTGGAAGGCCAACCTTCCGCGTTCTTTTACAAGACTTAAAACAACTAGAACCTCTGCAATGAGTCTGAGAGGGAAATATGTTGATTAAAATCATAATTAACTGATCCTTCTATATTTTCGTTTGCCCAAGGCAAGAAATTTTTCAACTTTTCAGCCCCCGCCCTCGGTATGTATGTATGTATGTATGTATGTATGTATGTATGTATGTATGTATGTATGTATGTATGTATGTATGTATGTATCAATCAGATTAAATAGATCATCAATAACCCTAGCACAATAATTAGAACTTACATTCGTGCAAGTGGCCGCATTATTTTTCTGATCATTTGCTTCATCAGAAAAATATAACAAGTTTGTGCATGCTTCAGCTGTATACATCATCATGTGTAATTATGTAGCTAAGGGAGTATATGTGTGTATTTGGTTGTATGTATGTGTGCTTGGTACAAAACGTTTCAGGAATAATTAGTGGAAAATTATGTCATTGGTTGAAAACAATGAGATAATGAGAGTTTTGTACAATATGCTTCTGTTTTCATGTCACTGCGATCCCAAGACAAGAAAGCGATCGAGGCAGAATGTAGAAAATTATTGAATAGACCAATAATTAGTTGACCGACTTAGAAACCCCAATGGTTGCTTGTGTATGAGATAATGGCAGTGTATGATACTGGTAGTTTTAGATATTATGTTACTTGCAATGTTGCAGTCGTGTAGTGGTTGTGGAAGAAGAGGTTACAATAATAGTAGCAGTAGCAACTGTAGTAGTGTTATTTATTCTTTATTGATTTCAATTTATCTTTCTTTTTCTCCACCAGATATACGACTCACCAAATCCCGACCAACAAGAAGCAGATGCGAAGATCATGGCATCTATTTCATTACCAAGGAGTTTATTAAAACATCTGAAAGACGAAGAAAGGCCATCCGTTTCGCGGATAACTTTTTTCTCCATGCGGGACGATAAGCTGTATAGGGTATGGAACAAAAACGGACATTTTTCATCTTCTTGTTGACAGGAGAATGTTTGGATGCATTGAGACTTTTTGATAATAATAGAAACAATACTAATATAACACAGCTGCCAATGTTTATGTGAATATACTCATCTATATATGAGAGCATGTGTGTGTGAACAATTTATTATGCATATAGAAACTCAGGAGAGAAGGCGGCGAGCTGGCAGAAACGTTAGCACGCCGGGCGAAATGCTTAGCAGTATTTCGTCTGTCGTTACGTTCTGAGTTCAAATTCCGCCGAGGTCGTCTTTGCCTTTCATCCTCTTGGGGTCGATATATTCCGTAACAGTTACGCACTGGAGTCGATGTAATCGACTTAATCCATTTGTGTGTCCTTGTTTGTCCCCTTTATGTTAAGCCCCTTTCGCCTGCCGTTACGTTCTAAGTTCAAATTCCGCCGAGGTCGACTTTGCCTTTCCTCCTTTCGGAGTCGATTAAATAAGTATCAGTTATGCACTGGGGTCGATGTAAGCGACTTAATCCATTTGCCTGTTCTTGTTTGTCCCCTGTTCTATGTTTGGCTTCTTGTGGGCTATAAAGAAATAAGAAACTCGGGAGGGAACTTGTTTTGAGTTTTGTTTCGGATAGACTTCTCTTAAGAAAATTAGTTTATCAAAAGCAGAAATAACATCAACGAATCTTGAGACACTGATGTTCCAACTTGATTCTACCGCTACAGACATTCGGACCTTATTCAGAATCTTTGTTCAAATATAAAAAAACCGAAAGACATTTGCTGATTTCTGTAGAAGTTGGCCGGGGACAAATGGAATCCCTCTTTGCTCTCCAAACAACGTTAGATTCAAGGAACGATGGGAAGAACATTTATAACTGAAATAAAAATTTAAAACAATGGCAGCGATAAACTTTTGTCTCGGAGGTCTCTGATAAGATACACGAAATCACTTAGGAGAAACTTCCGTGACGAAACACACGCACGTCCCATCTTTCTTTCTATCTGTCATCCTTTCCTTCTTTCTTTCTTTCTTTCTTTGTTTCTTTCTTTCCTTCCTTCTTTCTTTCTTTCTTTGTTTCTTTCTTTCCTTCCTTCTTTCTTTCGTTGTTTCTTTCTTTCTCATTTCTTTCATTTTCTTATTTCATCTTTATTTCTTTTTTATTATGTAATCTTTACTTCATTTCTTTCTTTCTTTTTTTCTTTCTGTTTCCTTCTTTATTTCTTTCTTGTTTTTCTTTATTTCTCCTTTCTTCTTCTTTATTTATCTTTATATCTGTCATCTTTCTTCATTCTTTACTTCATTCTTTCTTCTTCTCTTATTTCTTTCTTTCTTTTTCTTTCCTTCCTCCTTTCTTTATTCTTTCTTTTTTATTTTTTTTTTTTTTTTGTTTGTTTGTTTGTTTGTATCTTTCTTTTCTTTCTTTCTTCTTTCGTTCCATTCATTTCTTTCTTGATTAACTTCCTTTTCTTTCTTTGTTCTTTCTTTCTTTCTATTATTTCTTCTTTCTTTCATCTTTCTTCCTTTCATTCTTTCTTCCTTTCTGTCTTTCTTTCTTCCTTTCTTTCCTTCTTTTTTCTTTCTTTCTTTCCTTCTTTCTTTCTTTCTTTCTTTCTTTCATTCTTTGTTTGTTTGTTTGTTCGTTTGTTTCTTTCTTTCTTTGTTTGCTTGTTTCTTCCTTTCTTTCATTCTTTCTTTCTTTCCTTCTTTCCTTTCTTCTTTCTTTCTTTCTTTCTTTCTTTTCTCCTTTCTTTATTTCTTTCTTTCTTTTCTTCTTTCTTTCTTTCTTTCTTTCTTTCTTTCTTTGTTTCATTCTTTCTTTCTTTCATTCTTTCTTTGTTTCTTTGTTTCTTTGTTTCTTTCATTCTTTCTTTCTTTCTATCTATCTTTCTTTCTTTCATTCATCCTTTCGTTCTTTTTTCTTTCTTTGTTTGTTTCTTTCTTTCCTGCCTTCTTTCTTTCTTTCTTTCTTTCCTTCTTTCTTTCTTTCTTTCATTCATCCTTTCTTTCTTTCTTTCTCTCTCCCCCCTCTCTCCCTCTCTCCCTCTCGCACACACACACATATACACCACACACACACACACACACACACACACATACACACCACACACACACACACACACATACACATACACATACACATGTACAACGTCGTCATCCTTTTAAGGACCATTTCCTCTGCTTGCATCGGGAAGACAGAATTCATTGAACCAGATTTTCTCCGGCCAAATGTCGTTCCGGACACCAAACTTCACCTGTCTCAAACAAGTCAATCCTTTCCCGTGGCAGAACAGGGTTTCAAAAAAAAAAGAACCCCGCTTGTATGACGGTGATGCATCCTTTTCTTGTTTTTGTCATTGGACTGCGGCCATGCTGGAGTACCACATTGAATGGTTTACTTAAACGAATTGACCGCGGCACTTATATTTTTCTAGCGTGGTACTTATTCTAATTCTTTTGCTGAACTCTTTAAGGGAATGTAAACAAACTAACACAGGCTGTCAAGCGCTGGTGAGGGAAAAGACAAACACACATACATTCACAAACATAAAAATATATACACACATGCGTATATGCATGCGGGAGCGCGCGCGTGTGTGTATATGACAGTTTTCGTTCAGTTTCCATTCATCAAATCGATTCTCAATGACTCCCGTGTCACCACCATCACTTCCACCTTCTTGATCCACTTCTCTGTCTCTCTCTCTCTCTCTCATCTCCCCAACACTCCATTCTGATGACATTAACCATCAACCACACCACCTTCGTTCATCACTTAAACACTCAACCTCTTGCCTCATCTTTGCCACCTGTCTTTACACTCTCTTTACCCACAGGTTTCTTTCCCCGTGTTCCACCGCCTGGATACCCTCATATACTTATCTTCTTGTACCTTGATGATGCATCTAGACACCTCGTTACCAACGTCTACATCCTACTTTCACTTACTGCTACCTATACACATACAGAGCGTGGTAGTCCTGCATCTCCTCTCTTCTCAGACACCTCTGCTTGTCCCTCCATCATAATTTAACCTTCAGAAACTGGCATTATGCCACCCACATTTTCTCAAATATACTTCCTCGCTGCCAAGGGGGATTTTCTTTTCTATTCTTTGTTTTACAAGTTACTTGGTAACCTTACTTGGGCTGATAATGCGGAAATAACACTTAGTCCACGTTGTAAAGTGGTTGGCATTAGGAAGGTCATTCAGCTGTGGAAACCAATGTCAAAGCCGACATTATAGGCCGATGCGCTCCTGGGGCTTGTGGAATCCTTTCCGAGCATCCAACCCATGCCATCATGGAAAACATGCTAAAAAACAATCATCATGAAGATGATAACTCTTACATATATGCATTTTCGTACACATATACACAGACATATGTATTCTTATGGTATATATACGTATTGTTGAGAAGCTCACAGAACCAACTGTGTGGTCTTGGGTCCAGTAAGAGTGCACGGCATATTGGGGAAGTTCCTTTTAGTATAACCCCAGGCATACCACATCCTTGTAAGTGGTTATGGTAGGCGGAAGCTGAACAAAGCCCTTAGTATCAAAATGCCAACATCACGATTGCTGCTCATTGCTCTGTGAACACTGTAAAGGCTGTGGCATGGACAGCAGCGATGAACACTACAAGGAAGTGACCAGCAGGAAAGGATACACTATGCAATCTATCTACGTCCAAACGCCAAAAATTCATCTCCGCATCTTTGAACAGGACCTTAGGCAGGTTTCAGGCGGCTACTGACTGGTGAGGTTTGCTGCTCAAAGGCGTCATGTGTGACAACAGAAAATGGCCACTTGCCATATCTCCGGAAAGAGCCAGAAGTGGTTGTTTGTGAAAAACATCAACCTGTCTGCCTGTAACAGCAAGCTGCTGGCTAGGATCAAGGAGGTTTTCAAAAACATTTCCATTAACCCTGTGAGAAGCGCATGCGCCAGGTTCCAGAGTTGTCTCGAGGCCATGGTAGAAGTTGATGGGAGCTAGTTTGAGTAGACAGTTTCCTCCCAGCAATAAACTGGTGGATATTTTTTTGTGTTTTTAAGAATAGTTTTGTTTTTGGACAAGACATCGTGTTGTCTTTCTTTTTATGCAAATTATCAGATTCAACCCGAACACCATGTATAGACTTTATTTAGTTTTCCAGGTTTTCAATGTGAATTCGTGTGTTGAAGCAAATTTTGTTGTGACACACACACGCACACACATACACGCACTACACACACACACACACACATGCACGAAAGCAAAGACTGAAAACTTGAGTGTATTTTTATTTCCATGTTACAACACCCTGACCGCTTGGCTATGCGTCCACACTACACGCTTACAGACAGACACAAAGACACACACATTCACACACACGCACACACACTCGCACACACACATACAAACTCATAAACACAAACACATACACACACGGGCGCTCGCGTGCACACACTTATATATATACACATTTTTAATCACAAGCAGATTACAGACCAATTTATCAACCGAAGTCAGTGTTAGAAATCTATTTAATCAAGGTGCTGAGCAGTGAGGCTGAACGCAGGATTCGTTGATTACCAAGAGATTTCTTAAATACCGGCAGCCCTTATGTAAAAAAAATTCAATGCAAAAAAATTTTATGTTCCTTAGAACAAGTACAACTGTCAATGGAGATGGGATATTTTTTGTAGTATATATTTTTTCTACTCTAGGCAGAAGGCGCGATATTTTGGAGGAGGGACAGTCGATTAAATCGACCTCAGTACGCAACTGGTACTTAATTTATCGACCCCGAAAGGATGAAAGGCAAAGTCGACCTCGGCGGCATTTGAACTCAGAACTCAGACGAAATACCTATTTCTTTACTACCCACAATGGGCTAAACACAGAGAGGACAAACGAGGACAGACAAACGGATTAAGTCGATTATATCGACCCCAGTGCGTAACTGGTACTTAATTTATCGACCCCGAAAGGATGAAAGGCAAAGTCGACCTCGGCGGAATTTGAACTCAGAACGTAACGGCAGACGAAATACTACTAAGCAATCCGCCCGGCCTGCTAACGTTTCCGCCAGCTCACCGGTCTTTTGTAGTATATACTGTATTATTGTCAGGCTTCCATCTGGCAGAATCGTTAGCATGCTGGGTAAAATGCTCACAAGCATTCATCTGTCTTCACTTTCAGAGTTCAAATTTCACCGATGTCGAATCTGCGTTTCATTCTTTTGGAGTCAATAAAATGAGTACCAGTTGAGTACGGGCGTTGATGTAATGGACTTTGCTTACACACGAAATTGCTGGCCTTGTGCCAACTTTTGAAACCAGTATATATTTTATGAAGTTGTGCTGTTGGCTAAAGTAACGATGTCTAATTACAACAATCCTAACGTTTGATCGTTTCATGCTTTAATAATGTTTTCCATTGAATAGATTAATTTACTTAATAACTTCTCTTCACAGGTAACACAAAACTCCAGTGCCAAAGGAAATACTGAAATTAACAGCCATATTATTAGTGCCAGTATTCCTAACATTTCAATAAGCAACCTTGATGAACCAATTAAAATATCCTTCAATTTAATAAACCAGGTAATAGCTGTGTGTTTATTATTGCTGCTTTTGCTGTTTATGTTCATGTCATCCGTAACCCAGTCGACCTATGGTGAAACGCATCCCATTCCTGACCACCACGTCGTTTTATACTTCATTAAATATTTCGTGAACTACTCCATTCAATGAATTTTTCATCCATTGTTATGACGGTGCAGTGTAAATCATGAGAAAAGACAGATTTATAAGCGAGATGAAATGGTCAGTTAAACTAGGTCACAGCATCTGATATGGACTTCACAATGTCAATACCAACCAAGCATTGACAACCATCGTTTGTTCGGTGTTTTCTAAGTCAAACGAGTCACATTATAATTACATATATTCTAATTACCAAGTAATTTGATTAAATTATCAGGTTTTGATTTGTTTCAGAATGCTAACAAACCACAATGTGTTTACTGGGATGAAAGCTCGGGATTGGATCCCCATTGGTCCCTAAACGGCTGCAATGTGTCCAATTTTATACCTGGAAAAGAAGTAACTTGTTCCTGTGACCGTCTTAAAAGTTTTGCCGTACTAATGGTTGGTAATAGTTTGACAAGTTATCAATTAATTGTAATTTTTGCCAGTTATATCTATGCCTTATTAATTTTAAGGAGTTGTATAATAACATATCCACTGCACTTTGTGATGCAGAGTATCTTGGTAAATGTATAAGGTTGATATATTTTAAAAAGTTACTTTTGTTCTTCTTGCTATTGCTGCTGTTTATACTTTATACTCCGGATGGTTCCTTTTAGATGTACGAAACTACCATTCTCAATGTAATGTATAGAAATTCCTCCGCTGTTGATGTGAAGGGGAATCATCCCTCTTGAATTAAAAAATCTTCATTTGTGTTGAGACATGCTTGGTTTGCAGACGTTAAACATTTGGTCTCTTCATGATTCTGTTAGAAGATCTCTCCTCTCGTGCATGACATTTGTTCACTTGAAACATTCATGTCAGTAATACACATGTATCCAAATATCTGCCAGTCAAACAGTACCACTGCTATTTACAATAATAAAACAGTACCGCTGTCTATGGTAACTATTTCGGCCTAAAGGAAAAGCTGATCTAATGGCACATGTTAATTCACTCCATGCCAGTTCTGCCATCACCTGACATCACGAAGACTGAGATTAAATAGTCAGGTCATTGATGTTGTTTCTATTGGTGTCAGCATCGCCTGGAACATTATTAATGCAGCATACAGTGGTCACAACTTTCTACACCAGTATTATACACAAAATCCTTGTATAAGTGTTAACTGACATATAAGGAAGGTGGAGTAGGAGGAGGCTAAACTCTTCGTTTCTCTTGTAGGATGTCTACCAGAAGGAAGGAGAGAAAGAAAATGCAAATTACTTGTCTATTGTATCCAACGCTGGCTTTGGAATTTCATTCGTCTGTCTTGTTCTTACAATAATAATTCATGTTTGTTTCAGGTAAGTATTTCAATTTCTATTTTCTTTTATAAACTGTTCAAATACAGAGAGACAGCATCCCACAGGCTGGTGAGATCGATGTGTTTGTTGGTGTCTGCAGAGAAAATATGAGCGAGGAAAGAATTCCAGAATATTGTCACTTTGATGAAGAGTAACTGGATAAATATTATAGAGAAGAATATTTAAGTGACACACTGTAATGATGACACGAGATAAAGGAGTGGGGGCGGAATAATCTATCTCGAGTGTTTAAGTAGAATTAATTTATAGCTTTGCAATTCAGAAAAAAGTTGAGGAAAAGAGTAGTGACAGAAGTATTCCGTCTCTACTACTACTACTACTACTACTACTACTACTACTACTACTACTACTACTACTACTACTACTACTACTACAACAACTACTACTACTACTTGCAGTCGTTAAATTATTTTCACATATTTGATTCCAAATTTGTGTAATTTTTCTGGCATATTCCTTTGTATCTTTTATTCGTCTAATCCTACCCAGATTAGTCGTCTAATCCCACTCAGTAACCAAATTCAGAATCATACCAAGCTCTCACCAAGACGGCGTTAGACTTTATGAAGAAACCAGGTATTACCGCTTAACCTCCCACTTTTAGACAAAAACACAATGGACGTGGTCATTTAGTATGCTAGATACGGCATGAATCCAGAGATCACGTGCGCTTGTTCTAAGGCCTGTAGCATAACAAATATCCGTTTCAACAAATTCACAACTGATAATTTCATTATATTTTGAATTAAGCCAGTATCTCTGGAAATTTCCTTTTATGGAAAACGTATGCATTTAACAAATTCTAAATGGAGATAGGTGGAATATGTCTTAAAATGATTTTTCTAAAATAATTGTATTCTACATCAATCAAAATAACTTCCAGGTTAATCGCAATCTACGTCACCTGAAATTTATTTGAAGAAAATTTTATTTAAACATATCTACTTTCTTGGAAGTTATGAAGAAGGCAAGGCGTGAGAAATACTCATTTGAAAGACAATAAGACAAGTGTATATTTGGTGAAATCAAGTAAATTACAATCATTTTCCTATTCGGGTTTTTAATTCCTTCACAAATATAAAAGGATATTGTCAGTGATATAGTTTCGCTGACGCCTGATTAAGCTTGTAATTTGAAAAAAAGCTGTTGCTGATATGTCTGTAGAAAGTAGATTTGCAAATAATTTGGGTATCTTTTATATTTCCGCAGTTAAAAAAAGGCCTTAAAAACCTCCATCCGGCAACGTGACGCAGTGAAAAAAAAGCAGAAATTTCCATCAATAAAATAAATCTAGGAACGACATTTTGATACATACGTCAACATTCAAATTGCTTTCTTTAGTAACAGTTACATATATTCAGCTAATAAATAAGCTGCTTTATTAAAGTAGAGAAGTTGATCTTAGGATTTTTGGAGGGGATGCGTGGGGAAGTTAGAGTGTCTTTGTGAAATAATATTTGTCATTCAGCTGGACGAACCACTTTTGTTTATGGTAGAGAATATCTGCTTGTGTGATGTGTATGTGTGCGTGTGTGCTGTGCCTTTGTTGTGTACATACGTGTGTATTTCCGTGTGAGTGTGTGTGCGTATAGCAGCAAACTCTCTCATAGATGTGAGCAGTACTCTAATGAGGAACTAAATTGAGATTCCTAGAATGTCTGCGGTTGCTTAAAACTGGCCAATATTTCCTAAACCTAAACAGAAATCTGAATAGAAATCTAAGAAGCAGAAATCTAAGTCTTCTGAAACACTATCATGAATGGTCTATTATCATCATCATCATCCTCATCCTCATCATCATCATCATCATCATCATCATCATCATCATCATCATATCATTATTATTATTATTAACATTATTATTATTATTATTATTATTATTATTATTATTATTATTAATATTATTATTATTATTATTATTATTATTATTATTATATTATTATTATTATTATTACTATTACTATTAATATTAGTAGTAGTATTACTATTATTATTATTATTATCATTATAATTACTATTATCATTATCACTATTATTATTATCATTATAATTACTATTATCATTATCACTATTATTATTATCATTATAATTACTATTATTATTATTATATGAAAAATCAGCTTATTTTGCTGGGTATGATGGAAAGTGTCAGTTGACGACAGCCATAAGAATTAGATGATACTTGTTTACTGGTCATTCTTCAAGAACGCAGCGAAGAATTCTTGAAGCATAACCATTATTATTATTAAATTATTATTATTATTATTATTATTATTATTATTATTATTATTATTATTATTACTTTTTTTTCTTCTTTCAAATTTGTTTCCATTTCTTGCCGAGTGTCTTCCCGACTCCTAGGGCAAAGAAACTCATAGCATACATTGGTAGGCCATTAAACCAAACTCAGTAGTTCGTTCATTTTTTTTTTTAAAGTTAAATTAAAATACATGAGCAGCAACAGTTCTCACATCGACAATGCTCTTCTCAATACGTGTGATGTACCAGTTAAGACAATCTTTTGCACTTCTTGCAGGGATGGTAAGCCAGGGATCATTCTCATATAATTTTCGGTTCCCTTCTTGATCATTCCTAGTGCTCCTACGATCACTGGTATTGTAACCGCCTTGAGATGCCACATTTTCTCAATTTCAATGAGTAGGTCTTTATATTTTCTGAGCTTGTCAAACTCTTTCGCTGAGATATTATGATCACAGGGGATGCTCATGTCGATCAATAAGCAAACTTTATTGTTTTGGTCTTTCACAACAATATCTGGTTTATTGGCCTTGATGGTTCGGTCTGTATGTACTGGAAAGTCCCACAGAATGGTTACATTTTCTCCTTCAGTTACAGCCTCAGGGTGGTGATTATACCACTTGTCGGCAGTTTTGATATTGTAATGCCGACTTATTAGCCAGTGGAGATATTGGCCAACTCTCTCATGTCTTAATTTATACTCCACTGGTGCTAAGACTTTACATCCAGAGATTAGGTGGTCCACTGTTTCAATCATGTCGTTGCAGAATCGGCATTTTGGGTCTGCTCCATTTTTCATCACATTGGCCTGGTAGTTCCGGGTTAATAGGCTTTGATCTTGAGCAGCCAGGATGAAACCTTCGCTCTCTGCTTTTAGCCCTGAGCTCCGTAGCCACTGATGGGTTTGCTTCTGGTCAACATCAGCTTGTTTGCTGCGGGTCACATATTTGCCGTGCAGAGGTTTCTCCTCCCACCTATCAGCCAATTGCTCGTGCGCTTTTTTCATTGCCATCATTTTCACCTTCTTTGCAACAATAGTTGCCGTACATCCCTCGGGTTGTTCAGTTTGGGTATCCTGCACGAGATCAATAGCAAATTTTTTGCTTTCCTTGATGATAGAATGAAGCTTCTTTCGTCTCTCGTGATTTTCCACGAGCTTTAGCATCCAGTCATTCGATATTTCGAGATATTTGGCCAGTCCAATTGTGGTTGTTTTGTAAGCTAGTTCAAATTGGATCAGGCCTCGACCTCCTTGGGCTCTGGGAGGGTAAAGGCGATCTACGTCTGCCTTTGGGTGGTGCATCCTATTACAACTCAGCAGCTTGCGTATTTTTCTATCTATATTCTTTACTTCACTCATATTCCAGTTCAACACATTGTAGCTCTAAGTAACAACTGGAACTGCTAAGGAATTTATAGCTAACACCTTGTTACGTGCATTTAGTTCAGATTTCAGGACTGCACGAACTCTCCTATAACATTCCTTCCTGATTTTCTCTTTCATGCTTGCATGCTGAATACCAGAGCCTTCATTTATCCCTAAATATTTGTATGTTTGTTCTTGCTCAAGCTCTCTTATGACTGTGTCAACATCTAACACGACTGAATTTGTGGTCTTCACTTTCCCTTTCTGGAAAGTGGCCTTGGCACACTTCTCAAGTCCAAACTCCATCCCGATGTCATCGCTGAATGCTTTCACGGTGCGCAATAGGCCTTCAAGTTCATTATTGTCTTTACCATAAAGTTTTAAGTCATCCATATAAAATACATGGCTTATTTTTTTATTGGCAATTTTATACCCATACCCTGTTCTGTTTAATTCACTTGTAAGGGGTATTAGGGCTATGCAGAATATTAAAGGTGAAAGTGAGTCACCTTGAAAAATTCCACAGTTGATGTTTATATTTTCTGAGGCAAGTACTCCATTAGAGTGGTGTAATTGGAGATTCGTATTCCACAACGACATATTGTGCTTCAGGAAGTTTGAAATCACAGGGGAAACTTTGAAGATGTCCAGCGATCTCAAGATCCATGGATGCGGTATACTGTCGAAGGCCTTTTTGTAGTCAATCCATGCGGTGCTGAGATTTCTGAGCTTGTTGTGACAGTTCTCAAGGATCATACGATTGATTAGCAGTTGATCTTTGCATCCGTAAGAGCCTCGGCGGCACCCTTTTTGTTCAATGGGGAAAATATCGTTCTTCTCCATGAATGCATATTTTTTCTCCGCCAGGATAGATGTTAGGATTTTATACGTGGTGGATAGACAGGTTATAGGCCGATAGTTTTTGGAAGGTTGGTTTCGTTATTCTTTGGGAGTAGGTAAGTAATGCCACTTGCTAACCATTCAGGTGTTTTCTTTGGGTCTCTCATAATTCCATTGAGCAGCTGAACTAGCTTACCGTGTGCGCATGGGAGCGATGCGAGCCAGAAATTCGGCACCCTATCTTTACCGGGGGATTTCCAATTATGGGCCTTCGTGAGTGCCTTTCTTAGGTCTGCTATTGTGATGTCTTCCCATGATTGTTGTTGTAAATTTTGGTAGGATCTTTCAGTTTGTATAATCCAGTCTGCATTTATGTTGTACGTCTTCTTGTCACTCCAAATCCTTTTCCAAAAGTTTTGAACTTCTTCCATGGGAGGGGGTTCTTTAGCGGTTACTTTCTCCTTCCCTATTTCTCTGTAGAATTTTTTGGCATTGGATGTGAACAGCTTATTTTGCTTGTAAAACTTGTTTCTCTTCTCAAATCTTCGTATTCTTTGGGCTTTTGCTTGGACTTTTTGTTTCAGCGTTTCTTTTATTGATATCAGTTCTTCTCTTGGTGAGGATCCAAATTTTCTCTTCATCTTTCTTCCTGTTCTGGATCTTACATCATTTCCACATATTAGTTCATTTAATATTGATATTTCCCCTCTCATAAATTCAATCGCTTTTTCAATTTTACTTCTCCAGGTTTGATTTCTTCCCAGGTTTTGTTTTCTTTGTTTTTTCGGGGGCATACAGCTGGTTTCAATTGCCCTAGCAGAAGCGTAAATAATTTCATTTAACTCAGTAAAATCAGGTTTTAATTCTCGTATTATTTCATTTGTTACATAGTTGCCAATTTGGATTTGTTTTTTATTTTGGTTTGTATTTGAGAGTTTATGAAGCGGTTCTCTGTCATTCATACTTGTATGTCTTACAACTTCAAGCGTATTCAGGATTTTCTGCCTCATTTCTGCCATAGACTCTCTGTGTTCTTCAGCAAATGCGAGATCTTCAGTTACTGTTGTTTTTTCGTTTTCCTGGCTATCTTTAACAGGTACAATAGAATTTCTTGTATCTTCAGGCCTTTGCGTACTTTGGTCAGATGGCAGTCTTTCAATTAAGCCTCGTGGCGGGCTATACTGTTCATCTGATTCTTCATTTCCTTTGTGTCTTATATTTATGTCATTTTCCGTTGCGTGCTTGATCGCGTTTATTTCACTGTCTGTGAGTCTGTTATTTCTAAGGATATCCCTCCTCACATTTGCTAATTTGTTCTCGTCCAAATAGGGCCTACTGTCTTGATTCCGTGTTCTCCATATACTGTAAGAGTTTGCGGTGTGTCTCTCTTGAGATGGCCTACCTAATGCATAGTAATAAGCGTATATTACTTCTTTATACTCTTCTCGGGTCCATTTGTTCCGCTTACATTTTTCTTTGTGGTGGTTGTGGTGGTGAACTTGGAGGGCTCGAGTTGGGGGATTTCCCGTTCAAGTGACCATCCATGTCCGTATTCGGAGAAGAGTTTGTGCCAGTTGATGACTTTTCGATCCCAGGCTGGCTCTTCCCTGGGGGACGCGCTTCCAGATTAACCATAGGACAAGCGATTTGGTATACTGATTTAGTTTCCCTTTTAGTTTCCAAAAACATTTTGGTGCTACGATAATGTTGTCATTTTTTAGCTTTGATTGGCTCGTGGGGAGACGGCCATCATTGTCGTTACAATTATAATCGTACCATTATTGCAGCCGTAGTCGGCTTATTATTGTTATTATCATCACCATTACCATCACTATCATCATTATCACCACCATTACCATCATCATTATCTTCATCACCATCACCATCACCACCATCATCATCAATGATATTGTTTTATGTGTAGTCACAGCAGTATCTTATTATTGTTATTTTTGATTTTTTTATCATTATCACCATCACAGTAGTGTCTGTCTGTCTCGTTGGCTGGCTTGGTGGTTGGCTGGCTGACTGTCTTCAACACCAGAGTTCTTGCCTGTCAAATAATACTTTCTTTGTGTTGGTTGAACTCTTTGAGTGTGTGTGTGTGTATAGATAGATAGATAGATTATCAGCACTATTACTATCATTATTATCATCATCACCATCATCACCATCACCATCAGTGATATTTTTTATTTTTTAGGTGCGGTCCTATCGGTCAAAAAAAGTTCAGATGTTTACTACTATTAGGCTTAAGAAAAATTAAGGAAGGGCTGTTCTGTATTGTTTGTGAATAGAAAACTTGTGTTCGACCAGAGAGAATCTTAGCATCATCATTTTTTTGTTCCATGTGCGTTCGTGTTATTGCAATAAAACGTGTTTGTATATTTCCTCTAAGGTAATATTGTGGAGGTTGAAGTTGACTTTTCTAGAGATGTTTGTATGTCCAGTTAGAAGAACAGGTGTGTTTTTACAATAAAAAGTATATGTTTACATTTATATTTGAATATTCAGGGAGGAAGCAAAGAAAAGTCAGATTTTCATAGAAAGTTTTAGGGTTTTGTAAGTCCACAAAAAGAAAAGCGTGATGTTTTTAGAGAGAAGAAAAAAAGAAAAAAAGGATGTTTACAGAGGCAATTGTGGGTATCAAAGTTTTTAAAGCTGGTCGAATGTATGATTGAAAACTGTAGACATGTAAATTTGTAAATTTTCTTAACTTATTTTGAAGGGCTGTTCTGTATTATTTGTGAATAGAGAAGTTGTGTTCGACCAGAGAGAATCTTAGCATCATTATTTTTTCCATGTGCGTTTGTGTTATTGCAATAAAAAGTGTTTGTATATTTCGTGCTTATTTGGAAGGGCTGTTCTGTATTATTTGTGAATAGAGAAGTTGTGTTCGACCAGAGAGAATCTTAGCGTCATTTTTTTTCCATGTGCGTTTGTGTTATTGCAATAAAAGTGTTTGTATATTTCGTGCAAGGTAATATTGTGGAGGTTGAAGTTGACCCCTCTAGAGATGTTTGTATGTCCAGTTAGAAGAACAGGTGTGTTTTTGCAATAAAGAGTATACGTTTACATTTATATTTGAATATTCTGGGAGGAAGAAAGAAAAGTCAGATTTTCATAGAAAGTTTAGGGTTTTGCAAGTCCACAAAAGAAAAGCGTGATGTTTTTAGAGAGAAGAAAAAAAAGGGTGCTTACAGAGGCAGTTGTGGGTATTAAAGTTTTTAAAGCCGATCGGATGTATGTTTGAAAGCTGCAGATATGTAAATTTGTAAATTTCTTAACCCACTTTGAAGATAATTTCAAATACCCACGAGGTATTGTAGATGTTCCAGTCTTTGAGAGTTATTTTTCCCCGTTGCTAAACTGGCCCATATTAGTGTTTCTATGGCTTTCAGCCACCGAACTGTCAGAGCAGTGAGGAACACGTCCAGTATTATTATTATTATTACTAGTATTATTATTATTACTATTAATATTATTATTATTATTGTTAATAATACACAGGGTTAATACTACACACCATACAGTTATCATTGGGGCATATGTTAGAGCGCCGAGTTTATGACATGAGGTTGTGGGTCGTATTCTTGAGCAAGACACTTTATTTCATGTTGCTCCAGTTCACTCAACTGTAGAAATAAGTTGTGATTTACTGGCGCCAAGCCATATCATGCTGAAGAGGGAAATGAATTTTACGCCATTCTAATCCTGAAACGCGTACACGATTAATTAAGGCTGGTTAGTTTCGTTATTTTTTCTTCTTTTTGCCTATGTCAGATACGAGTATAATTGTCTGTGGAGATATATTGTAGTAGAAGAATTAGTAGTTTTGACTGCTATTTCTAAATTTCGGTATGCGGTGAAGCAACTTTTGCTGATCCCTTAATTATGTTTATAATTATTAAAAAAAACTTTTTGTATAAGTTTTTACCAATAATGGGTTTTTTCCATACCGAACTACTTGGTAAAATTATTAATTATTAATTTTATTAATAAATTAATAATTCTTTACCCTATATCTATAATGGTAATTCACTCCCCGATAGTAGACTGCAGATTTCTGCGGTGCTGCTTGTGACGCACATGGTGAACTTTTTTCTGTTTTTTTTTTTGCTTATGTGAGTTACGAGTATTGCTATCTGTGGAGACATTATTAATAAATTAATGATTCTTTACCATATATCTATAATGATATAATATAGATGTATACACGCGCGTATGTTCAGAACAGTGTAAATTCAGTATCACTGTTCTCGTTATGTAGCTGGCTTGTCGAGTTATTCCGTAGTTCCAAAGTTGTCTTGCAGGATTTTGAACACTTGGGATGGGTTTGAATTATTAAGCTGTTATTTTCCCCCGTAGTTAATTTGTAATCCATATGTACAGTTTCTATCGTAACCTGCTATAGTATGTTCGTTTGTGTGCAAGCATCTAGCCAATCTCTCAAACAATCGATCTATACTTCGTCAACAGTAAAGACAACGATTCTTCGGAACATAGTTGGAATTTGCTGGACAGAGTGTCGTATGGACTCGCATGCCTTACTATTGACCAACTCAGGTCATGTTTAAGCTTAAAGAATTTAAGTTGAACACATTGACCCCAGGAGTGATTTTTATGTAAAAATCCGGTACTTATTCTATCGACAGCTATTATTCGAACCCTTAAGTTAAGGGATTATATACACCAATACTGGTTGTGTAGCAGTGGTGGGGTCAAACGTAGGCACAAACACACATACACACACGCACGCATTCACACAAAAGCGCATGCACACACATATGCACACACACACACACACACACACACACACACACACACACACACATAAAAGCGCCTTCTTTCTGTTCCCACCTACCGCATCCACTCAAAAGGCTTTGATAGAGCCGAGGCTGTAATAGAAGGTATTTGTCCAAGGTCGTACGCAGTGGGGCTGAACCCGGAACCATGTGGTTGAGAAGCAAACTCCTTACCACACAGCCACAGATAAAACATTTATTGATTTTAAGATACCCTTTATTTTCTAACTGAGCCAACCACCAACACACACAGTCGTACTTTATTATTTATGCATTGAGTGATTGTTTTAGAGTTTGTTTCAATAAATGAAATATTAATGGATTTCTTCATTATTTCAGAAATCCATGGGATTTAATGAGTTCGAAGATTTTAGTAAGCCTGTGCTCTTCTTTGGCTGTCACTTATTTTATCTTCCTTGTCGGGATGCAAACAATGGCAGGTTGTAAGGTAAGCGAAAAGACTTCGCAGCCATTATATATTTTGTTATGAACAACAGTCTATTACTTCAAATGCATTTTAACCTCTCTAACCCAGACGGCACAGCTCTTACTAACCATTATTATTATTATTATTATTATTATTATCACTCAGTAGTTTTATTTTTATAGCGTGCTTTCACTTCACTACCGAGCGTAGTCGCTACATTCTCCGTTCAAATTCCACCGAGGTCGACTTTATCTTTCATCCTTTCGAGTCAATAAATTTTCAGTGAGACAATGGGGTCGATATCACCGACTAGTCCCCCCCACTCCCAAATTTAAGGCCTTGTGTCTTTATTAGAAAGGATTTCTATTATAATTATGAATGTTTTACGAGGGGCGTTCAATAAGTAATGCTCCTGACCCAGCGAAACTTGGCACAGTTATTAGTCTCTTTCTACATAGGAACCACTCAGAGTTACGCATTTCTCCCATCGTTTGATGCAGCTATGGATACTGTTTTTGTAGAAGACCCTAGCTTGGTCCTCCAACCACGACGTGACTTCAGAAATCAAGGCTGCATCATCTGGGAAACGCTTTCCTTTCAAAAACAACTTCATGACTGGGAAGAGGTGAAAATCCTAGGGTGCAAGGTCAAGAGAGTAGGGGGGATGGGGTGGAATTCATAGCCGCACGCCTGTGCTTCTGATCTGGCGACCATCGAGTTGTGGACCGGAGCGTTGTCCTGCAGGAGGAGGATGCCTTTGCTGATCTTGCTCCGCCTCTTGATTTTGATAGCTTCTCTTAATTTCCTCAAAAGTGAAGCATAATAGGCTCCTGTAATTGTGGTACCCTTTGCCAGGAAATCTGTCATCACTACTCCGTCCTGGTCCCAGAAGACTGTGAGCATGACCTTGCCAGCGGAGGGCTGCATCCTTGCCTTCTTTGGAGGAGGTGAGTCACGGTGCTTCCACTGCATTGACTGGGCTCTTGTCTCTGGATCATAGTGATGGACCCAGGTTTCATCCTGTGTAATCAGTCTTTTAAAAAATTTTGACTCATCTTGGCACATCTCCAAATTCATCCTCGAGCACTCGACGCGCTCTTGCTTTTGGAAAGGTGTGAGCAACCTGGGAATCCATCTGGCAGACACCTTTTTCATATGCAAATGGTCATGAATGATAGTTTCCACAGACCCGGTACCAATCTTGACCTCATGGGCTATTTGGCGAATAGTTATGTGTCGATCTTCCAAAATAGCAGCCTCAACTTGATGGACAGATGCCTCATCAATGGCAGTAGGGGGCGACCAGATCTGGGAGCTGTTTCCACAGAGTTGAAACGATGCTAGCGTTTTACAAGGTCATATAATGGGGCATCATCACCATAAGTTACTTTCATTTCATCAAAAGTCTCCCGTGGTGTGCGTCTTTCAAATACAAAAACCGGATCACTGCTCGACACTCAACAGGCTCCATTCCACACTTGACTCAGTTCAAACACCTGTAAATCAGAAACCACAATTAATTCAGAGCTGTAATTTGTCACTTAATCTATAGAGATATAAATAATTGCACATGCTAGATCAAACATGTGCAAAAATTTCAGCTAGATCAAACAACTGCAAGTGGGTCAGGGGCATTACTTATTGAACGCCCCTCGTACTTCTCAAAGATGTCGGTCTAACTTGTTCTGGTTGATTCTCTGAGAATGGAAAGTATTGACAGTGAACATTAAGTTTTGTGTTAAAACTTCAGCAGGCGTCTAGTTTGGGTTTCATCCTTTCTGGGTTCGTAAACCTAAAATACCAATGAAGTACTGATATTGATATAATTAACCATATACCAACACCCTGCAAAACAATATCTATTTAAGACCATGTATCAATCTCAGAAATCAGTAACCTGTTGTCGTCGTTGTTGTTGTTGTTGCTATTGTTATTATATTATTATTATTATTATTATTATTATTATTATTATTATTACTATTTTTGTTGTTGTTGTTGTTGTAGGTAGTAGCTGGCTTTTTACACTACTTCCTCCTGACATCTCTCGCGTGGATGAGTGTTGAAGCTTTCCATGTCTTCCTAAGTGTGGTCGTTGTATTCAAAACATGGGAGACGTCTTTTATGAAGAAAAGTTCAATTTTGGCTTGGGGTATGTATAATGGCTTTCTGGTTTTCTGACTCAAACTTTATATCTTACACACATATTTTTTCTCTTCTCTCTCCCCCTTTCTCTCTCTCTCTCTCTCTCTCTCTCTCTCTCTCTCTCACACACACCACACACACACACATAAACTCATTCTCCATATTTCAGTTTTGTATTTGAAATTACTTGATAGGAAAAAGATTTACTTGAAAGATTCGAGACCAGCATATCTCTTGGTCTTATTTATTTCATTAAACCAAAAATGCTGAAGGGAAAAGCTAACCTAGATGGAACTTGAACTCTGGATGCTAAACAGTGTAACCATGTTCCTTGGATTTAATTTACTGTTAGTTATCAGTAGGTGTTCCGTTTATTTTTCGTATTACTTTAATCTAACTTTACAGAAAGCATTCACAATCCCATCGGGAATAGTGCTCTATGTCTTGAATCTTCTTCATCATTATCAATCTTTCACTATTTAAGAGCACTAAGGCGGCGAGCTGGCAGAAACGTTAGTACGCCGGGAGACATGCTTAGCGGCATTTCGTTCTGAGTTCAAATTCCGCCGAGGTCGACATTGCTTTTCATCCTTTCGGGGCCGATGAATTAGGTACCAGTTGCGTAATTGGGCAGATCTAATCGACTGGACCCCCTCCTCCCAAAATTTCGGGCCATGTGCTTAGAGTAGAAAAGAGTATTGAAAAGCACTTTTGAAGTTAGAAATGACAATCCCGTTGCTTTAATTAACCTCGGTTTAGATTACAGATCTGTCTCACAGTAAAATCCAGGAGCACTGAACTTTCACTGTAAACTTCTCTACCCTACTGTTGTAGTTTGGCGCTAATTCAGAACTCATTAGGCAGACCTATAATTGACAACGTTCTGTCGATAATTATATGGTCAATATATCAAATACTACATTATCTAATTTGTTGTTCCATTTACCAAGAGTGTAGAATGAGATCTAAAGTAATTTAGCTACTCTTTCTAACACGTCGAGAAAATCATCGACACTTAGAAATTTTTTGACGGTTTAAATTTTGTAATACCATCGTGTAACGTACGTAAATGTCCAGGTTATGGTGGATGACTATATATCGTGCGTTGAATATGGAGTGAGATTTTAAGCTAAAATCCAGATGAACCAATGGATACACGGACTCCGAGTTCTGGTGGAGTCACATTTTATGCTAAACATTCTTTGCTAATATTTTCATTCCAGTGAAGAGATGACTCATTAGATTTGAAGCTATCAAAAAATAATCAAATATCTCCTTCATTCAGTGTTTTTACTTGTATAATTTACTTGTAAATTCAAAATATATCATGTTTTGGAGAATGACACAAAAAGGATAATTGTTTTAACAACTTGGAACAAGGAAAATGTCAGTTAGCTAAATAACTCAATGAATAATCAGCGTGGTAGTTCAGTCAAGAATAAAGACAAATGAATGATTTGATTTTTATTTGAAACGTAATGGGTTAGCAGTTCATCATTTGGGATTGAATAGATTGGTAAACTGTTGAGGTGTTGCAAGAAGTTGAAAAGAGATGCAAACGCGTGGATACAAAGATGAATGAAATATAATATTTATACATCCGTGATGAAATGTAAACTATAGAGAACTAAAGCACCCACTCCTTGTTCTAGTCTGTTGGGTAGTTTAAAGTTATTTGAATTTTCATGCAAATGGTTGCAGTCTGATCTCGTCTCTAGACGAAACCTAAGAGTAATCCATTTTGCACTTTTACCTGACATACGAAGTAATATGTGAAGATGGTGAGCGAATTTTTGTTGTCCCTCATGCCATTTAATCTTCAAACGTTCTCCAGAACTTTTCAGATTTTATTTTTGTTTTCCATTGAAACATATTCTTGAAAGAAGCCAAGAAGATAAGGAGCAAATGGTAAGCAGTGACCAGTGTGTGATACGAAGTAGAATATTGATTTGTTTTAAACTAGACAATTTTTCTGAACGAAAACATAGTCAACAAAATTCATTCAAATGTCATATGATAATGGTTTTAAATATTAATTAATATCTTCATTTCTGTAAATTTCGTTGTCAGGTCTTCCAGCAGTCATCGTTACAATTACCCTGGCAATTAACAACACAGACAATTACACCAAAATCGCAGAGGTGTAAGTATTTCTCTTTTTCATCCATCTTATTTTCTCTGCTCAACTAAATTTATTGCTAGATTTACTCTTTTACTTGTTTCAGTCATTTGACTGCGGCCATGCTGGAGCACCGCCTTTAATCGAGCAACTCGACCCCGGGACTTATTCTTTGTAAACCCAGTACTTATTCTATCGGTCTCTTTTTGCCGAACCGCTAAGTGACGGGGACGTAAACACACCAGCATCGGTTTGTCAAGCAATGCTAGGGAGACAAACACAGACACACACACTTATATATATATACATATATACGACAGGCTTCTTTCAGTTTCCGTCTACCAAATCCACTCACAAGGCATTGGTCGGCCCGGGGCTAGAGTAGAAGACACTTGCCCAAGATGCCACGATTTATTTATACTTTTAATATTGTAGAATAGTAGGTCATCTAGCACCAAGGTAAAGCCACGACTTTGATTGCTGGTGGTAAACCTAATTCACTATCATCTACCTAGTGTGGATAAAATTCCCGAGATCCATGGACGAGTTCTCTCTAGCAGTTCTTGTCCTTCAATCATCGCTGCTATGTCCTGCGTCTCCCAGAGTCCAGTGTCCGTCCTTAGGACATCAGCATGTGTCATTCTCGGTCTCCCTCCTCTAGTGTGTACATGTACGGAGCACTGATTGCCGTATCAACTCTGAATGACAGTGAGCATCTCTAGCTAACCTCAGTCTCCTCCTCTGTGTTATTTTCGAGCTAAATTTTGGGAGGCGCTCGTACATCTATCACTTCTTCATCATCAGTGTATACTGATTAATATTCAGAGCCATCATCAGCATTCTCTTGTAGCACCCATCCACCAGCTTGTTGCTGGTTGTTTATTTTCCTGGATATTTGCTGTATAGAGAGTGTGTTGTGTTTGTGGATCGTTTTGTTTGTAGTATTGAATTGATAATATCTTGCGTACGATATGGGCTGTTCCTAGCACGACTATGTTTTGGGAAGTGTATAGTACTGAATTGTCCAAAACTAGCTTCCACGATTTTGTTCATATGTTTTTATCATGTCTACTGCTACAGATATTACTGGTACTGTTTTCCCCTTCATACCCCACAACTTTTTTTTCTTCAATTTCGAGGTCTTTGCACTCTGCCAATATCTCCATAACTTTTGCGGAAAATATTTTGGTCATTGCAATGTCTATCAATGTATATGGATATATATTAATATATAAACAAAAATGCTAGTCCTAAAATCTCTTTAAGGAATCAACACAGTAGTTGTACTGAGAAGTAATATTCGTAGCCACTTTAACATGGCTGTCCGTTCGAGCGGACTCTACTGCGATTTTTTAAACCCAAAAGTACATCTCTATGTGGTTAACGATTCACAGCTGCATCCGATGAATTGCGAGCACGGGAGTGAACTCCTAACACCTTCTAGCATCGAGACCAGTGGACCAGTATACATTCATACATACATACATACATACATACATACATACATACATACATACATACATACATACATGCATACATACATACATACATACATACATACATACATGCATACATACATACATACATACATACATACATACATACATACACACATGCATACATACATACATACATGCATACATACATATATGCATACATACATACATGCATACATACATACATACATACATACATACATACATACATACATACATACATACATACATACATACATACATACATATATGTATATAAATACATACATATATATATGTGTGTGTGATTCTGTGTGTCCGTAAACTGAAAGTTTCAATAAATATATTCTACTCAATAGCGTACCTAATTTGCTGCAAGTTTGAGAAATGTTTCGTTTTGTTTTGGATCGAAATCTCTTGCCCTTAATGCTTCTGTGATACTTCATTTTATTGACTGAACATTTGGCAAATTTCTTTTCTTCATTGCCTTTCCATTTTCTTTGTAGCTGTTGGTTATCAGAACCTTCCTTCTATGTTGCTTTCCTGACTCCCGTGGTGATAATTCTCATCTTCAACTTTATCCTGATATCTCTCGTGACATGGCGTCTCATATCACCGCAAAGAAACAAGAGGTTTGATCGCAAAAGAAGTATAGTACGTGTTCTGGGCCTGGTTGGTTTGCTGTTTTTGTTTGGACTCACATGGGTCTTTGCATTCTTCGCTGTTAGCGAAGCAGCAACAGTGTTTCGGTACCTTTTTCTTGTATGCAATACCCTTCAAGGAATCTTCATCTTCGTATTCTATTGTTTATACAAGAAAGATACCAGAGATGGCGTCAAGGAGTTTGTGATCAAACGAAAGAGAGCGAATCCCTGGAAATTTACCACCGGCAAAAGTGAGTGCGATTTGTCTTTTTTTATCCATTGTACCATCAAAAGCATCGCCAATATTGTCATGATGGGGATAATCACAGGCAACAGTT
Source organism: Octopus sinensis (assembly GCF_006345805.1). Lineage (NCBI taxonomy): Eukaryota > Metazoa > Mollusca > Cephalopoda > Octopoda > Octopodidae > Octopus > Octopus sinensis. The sequence goes on along the minus strand of NW_021833441.1, from coordinate 55,569 downwards.
CCAACAACACAAGCACTTTTACGATAGACGTCATCAAAAAATATCAACACCGCTGTTGTCATCGCCATTATCCTCCCCCTCCTTATCATCATCATAATCGTCGTCGTCATCAACGGCAGCAACAATAGCTGTATTCTCTGCGTGTGTGCATTGTGTATACATATATAAATATATACGCGCGCGTGTGTGTGTTTATATAAATGGACACATACATATACATACATATAAATATATTACACACACTTTTGTTTCTGTAATGTATTAAAACAAAATCAGGGTGTTAGACAATTACATCATTTTCCCACATAGACTCCATGTTATTCGATGCACCTCCTCCAGTGTGTTCTGCAAGCTTGTTTATTCCGTCGGAGAAGAAGGTTTTCGATTGGCTGCACAGCCATTTCTTCGCGGCCTCTTGGACTTCTTAATCCATAACAAATGTATGACCTCGTAAAGGAAGACTGAGCGGTCCGACGAGATGGTTATCGGAAGGGCCGAGATGTGCATGGTATTCAGGTGGTTCCAGCAACTCGAATCCAAAGTTTTCATTGGCCTCAACACTTGCCTTGACAACAAACCTCGGCGTTTAGGGCAAATTTCTAGTTACACTTTGTTGGCCAGCATTTCACAATAGCTTAAACTTGTCACTATAAACTACTTTTCCGGGTAATATTTAGGTATAAGCCATTCTGTGTACCCTTTATTCGGCGGAAGGTTGAGTTTTGAATTTCCTTTTCGCTTGCGATTCCGGGTATTTCTCTCCATACTCTACCGTTTGGATTGTGGTTCAAAGTGATATATCCGGGTATCATCTCCTGTGACCATTTTCTCCAAACAACTCTTCGGTTTCATCGTTGTAGTAGTCACGTAAGCATTGATAGATCTCCACAGAATTGCATTTATGAGCTTTGATAAGTTCTCTTGGTACCCATCTCGCACAGACTTTCAGAAAGGGAAGCTTGTCGTGGATGATTTCGTATGCAGAACCCTGACTAATTTGCAGAGAACATACCACGCCGTCGGTGATCACTCGACGGTTTACTCGGCTCCATTACGCAAGTTTGTAAATTCTTCACGTCAGTGGTGGAGGATGATGGGCACCCTGCTCCCTCTTCCTGCTTCACGTTTGCCCAACCGTTTTAAAGCTTATCCATCCGCTCAAAGTCACTTCTACGCGGCCAGAGTGCTGTCCTAGTATTGTGCTGAAGGCCTACAATGAATTTCAGCCCCTGGAACACCTTCGGTCTTGGAAATTCAGTCACTGATCTCTGAGTTTTCTTTGGGCACACTGCAAGCCATGTTTACTCTGCAACACAAGAAAGAAAACTGGAGCGATGAAAGTCAGCCCTCAGTTAGGTAACTACATGAGTACAACCTTTTGTTTAGCACACGAGCGCATAAGGCAGTCCAACCACAGAAAGTTTTAGTAAATGAAGATAATTTCAAACTTTCCTTAGTAGATGAGTGCGGGTGTGTATGAATATACACAGAGAACGAGAGAGAGGATGAGAGAGAGAGAGAGGGAAGAAGAGAGAGAGGGTGAGTGAATATATATATATTCATATATAAAGTCACACACATACATATCCAAACCACAGTTGCTAACCGTGAACTAAAGAATTACCTTTTCCAGCTTATCGTACTTCGATACCGGATACATTCACAACCATCTGCGCCAATAAAAATCACTACAGTTTTAATGTAGAAGGAATAGCTAAGATTTTTTGACTGCTATTTCTAAATTTCGGTATGTGGTGAGCAAATCTTTGCTGAACCCTAATTTTAAAGTATTAATTAAGCTTACAATGAAATGGTATTTTTCATGCCGAATTCTGCTTGGTAAAATTACTGATTACTTCTTAATTAATTAATTTTACCCTTTGTTATTATTGATAATGGAACTACAGTTTCTCCCTGAAGCATCTTACTTGGCGACACGCTAATGGGCAGGGGAAGGTGATGAACTCTCATTCGTATTTTGAATTTTTTTACTGCTATTTTTAAACTTCGGTATGTGAAGCAAATCTTTGCTGAACCCTAATTATAAAGTATATATATATATATTTATACGTATATGCATAAATGTAGACCGGTAAAATGAGCGCTCAACACCAGATTGGTGGATATATAACTTCTTTAGTTGTGAGTTAAGGCTACCATTGGTTTGGTTTCATGTTAAAGGTATTCGCCTGATTGACTTGACGATTCGTTAAGACAGTAGGATATTTTCCTACTTTCTTTTAATGAAACTAATGGTAGCCTTCATTCACACGCACATACACACACACACAGACGCACACACACACAAACACACAGACGCACGCACGCACACACACATACATATATATATATATATATATATATAGTGAGAATTTACAAAAAACAAAAGACGAAGATGGGTGTGTAAACAACAAACAGATGTTTTAGTTTAACGCTCGGGAAGTGGGAAAGTCTTCTACGTTTCGAGCCTACGCTCTTCGACAGAAAGGAACACAGAAATAAATAGGGAGAGAAAATAGAAAACGGTTTAGTGGCTGGCGATCTATCAAGGCTGATGTACCCTTTAATTCCCGGAAAAGCGGGGTTTATCTCTTGGTGCCGTCCTCAAAATTACTTCCCTAATCCAATAACAACAATACAAAGTATGTAGTCCTTAAAACAGCTTTTGTGCGTTTACAGAGAATACCGAACTATCTTACATACGATCTTGCTTTTACGAATTCCGAATAAGCTATGAATACCCAAATTGTGAAGTCAAAAAATACCTCATTCTACCTTTATTCGTCGAGTAGACTGAAATAATTAGTAGATGAAATTGAGGTACTTGGGTGTTTCTCTGGGCTTCTTCCGAGATTTTATAAATAAATATAAAATAAATAAATACACACACATTTAAATACTTATACATATACATATGCATACATATATAAATATACATAAATACTGATTTATACACTTAAATGTACATACATATTTACATTTATAAGCATACACAATAATCAATTATTAATAATATCATATGCATTATATTATTCATATTAGATAAAATATAAACAGAGGACACACACGCACAAAAATATATATACATATATATTTTTCCGCTCAGACACACTTATATGTACATACGTATTATATGTGTTTAGAAGAGAGGATCAGTGCATTAGTTTGTATCATTATAATTATAAATATAATTATAATAATAATACGTAGACTTATTTATATTTACATAGAAGCGTGAAATGTTTATTCGGGATTTTTCCTTATATATATATATATATATATATATATATATTAGAAAAAATGAGGTAATCAGATCGGTTGGTTCATATTTGTAGATATTTATTTATATATTACATTTTTTACATATATATCATATCATTCAGATCATATTCGGATTAGCGCTTTCTCCCAATCTAGTGGGCTTTTCAAATCAATATATATATATATATATATATATATATGTGTGTGTATGTGGGGTATGTATGTAATATATATATATATGGGTGTATATATTATACTGTCCGGTAATTAATGTGCTTAAAATTTAATATTTTGTTTTTTCATAATGTTTCCAGGTTCACGTTGTGGTAATGAAACAGAGTACATAGCAGCAGAAACAAACTTTTGAGTGAAAATCGAAAAAGAACCTCCAAGAATCGTCTTTGATGATATTTTGTGCTACAAAATAATATTTTCTCCATATATGATATAAAATAGTAGTTTCTCCATTTATAATATAAAATAACATTTTCTCCATATATGATATAAAATAATATTTTCTCCATATATAATAAAAAATAATATTTTCTCCATATATAATATAAAATATTTTCTCCATATCTTTATATATATAAAACTGAGAATGTGTCTGTCTGTCTGTCTGTGTGTTTCCCTAAAACTTGAGAACTACACAACCAATTTCATTCCAATTTTATACATGCCTTACTTAGGGTCCTGGGAGTGTCATCGGCAACAAACTTTTTAACTTTTTGCCTAGGGCGAGCCCACAGCAATATCATATCTTCTCCACTACGATTCCCTAAAACTTGAGAACTACAAAACCAATTTCATTCAAATTTTACACATGCCTTACTTAGGGTCCATGTAGTTCCATGGGCAAACAAAATGTTCAACTTCTTGCCTAGAGCGAGCCCATAGCAATATCATATCTTCTCCACTATTTCAGTATTACGTGTTAAAAGTGAAACAAAAATATTTCTCTATTTTATGTCAGATACTTTCACTTTAACAATAAAAATAATAATAACAATTGAATTATATGTAGCAAGTAATAATTAAAATCAAACTAAAGTATAATATAATCGTAACATAACAAAAGTAAAAATAGCAATTGGTATAAAATTGCATCAATGACTTGAACTTGAATAAGTGGTTTCACATGAATGGGAATAAATTGAAAATAAAATTAGCGTGCAGAAATGTAATAGTCCAGATGGTTAATCAGAGGCGCCACAATAGAAGCAAGGTTCGAGTCAACGGAGCGTGCAAGGGAGTACTCGATTCGAACTTGCAAAGTGGAAATATTTTATCTTTACCTTTATATCTGGGACGTAGGACGTCCCGGAAAAAATTTTAAATGCACCACCCCGAAGTAGAGGTAGGCTGGATTGTAGCCACACTTCTAGACAAGAGGGAGGACAAGATACAATTGGTCGAAATTACATGAGACGGGCTAACAATTCCAGTCTGTTATATATTTCGAGTATTGTTATCACTAGTGATATCAAGATATAACTTTGTATTTTGTATTTTATGTGTAGATGTATATATGTGGATGTACAAGTAATACGTACACATATATATACACATATATACATGCACTAGCACTATGACCCGGCAACAACGGATCTTTAATGCTAGTATAATATAAAATAATATTTTCTCCATATATAATATAAAATAATATTTTCTCTATATATAATATAAAATAATATTTTTCCATATATAATATGAAATAATATTTTCTCCATATATAATATAAAATGATATTTTCTCCATATATGATATAAAATAATATGTTCTCCATATATAATATAAAATATTTTCTCCATATATAATATAAAATATTCTTTCCTTGTAACGACACTATAATTGTACGTTTCAATACAACACTGTGCATGCATGAGACTGTATAATCCACCATAATGTAATTTAAACAAGTTTCAGGGCCTCACTATGGCTTGAAACAGAAAATATTGCATGATTTGAAATTATATTGATATTCTATCTTCTTGCCAATTTAATGTAATCAATGTAAGCTTTAAAATTGTTAAATAAAGAATTAAATCTGATCTGTTGCTACCGTTCGTTTTCTAGATGAAATACCGCAGACTAAGATCAAATACCACCGGAAGAGGCATTGATTCCATTTGTTATTTTAAACATTCCACTAAAATGTTAAAACTTGCAAAATGTATCATGTTGATTAGATTTACGATCATTTATCTAATTAGTATTATCAGGTCATTCAACTGTCATTGTTCAAGTAATCAACATTTCACAAACAGCTACATTCCAATCAAAGCACTGGACGTAGATTTGTCTTCTACACGTTCATGTCTACTTTCACTCCATCAATGTTACACTAACACGAGACTGCGCACGCCTCAATGTCTTCAATGAAGTAGTTTCTTAGTTATATTCTCTACATGATATTTAGGCCCATTAGGCCGCAGTCTCTCTCGGTATCCAACATATTCCAACACCCGGGGATAGAAGACACCCCACTAAAAGAGATGCCAGTCTGTTGCAAGTTTAACCCCTGGTTGTTGCTGGTATTTCTTCTCAGATGACTGCATTGGAAATGTTTTTCTCGTGGACAGAACGCACCGAACCAATAGTCCATGTGTCTATTTCTGTGTGCGTGTGTGTGTATGTATATATGTGTGTGCTTTTTAGCCTCTTCTGTTTTCCGGATCATTGGTGGCTCTCTTGCCAGCCGGAACACCGCTACGCCCTTCTTTTATACTCTGCTTGTTGCTGTTAAAAGGTATGTAGCCGTGTATCATAACAGCTCTGTCATTTCTACTGCTTATTACATGACCTGTGGTTTTAGATGTCTTGATACATCGACTGAACTAAGGAATTATTTTTTAGTTTCCTCCTAATTAGATGGTCGCACCATTTCACTCTCTTCCATCTGACTACTTCAGTTCTGGTTTATGTCATGTAAATAACGTTTCTTATACAAATTACGCCACTCTCATTATAATATCTCTTTAGTTTTAAACACATTTTAATAACCTCTTACTTATGTGTTTCTAGACCCTGATTAGAGAAACAAAAATGTGCAACCTATCAATGCAACCCTGGCTGATGTCCTACAAGCTCCAGATCCTGTTTCTTAAATCTCTCAAATGCTATACATGCTAGCGTGACCTGTCTTTTCTAACCTGTGTGTCTAGTGCGACGGGTACTACACAGCTCTCTTTGACATGTTCAACATAAGAACCATTCAGTGTGATTATTTCCTTTGCGTTGTGTAATTAATCTGTATATAATGCTATTCATTTTCATAGCCCATTTTCCCCATATTCCGTCTGAGACCATCAATATTAGGTTTGCTTCCCAACCACATAATTCCGTTTTTTTTTTTTGGTCTCAACGTGTGACATGGCACTTTGGGCAATTTCTACCATACTGAGAAAAAAGTGCTAGGGTCAATTCGTTCGACTAAAACTTATTCCAGGGGCCCTCCACCTCCTCCAGCATGGCTGCAGTCTCATGACTGAAATAAAGGAAAAAGTTTTAAAATATATATTTCCTCACTTCGTTATTATCTGTGAACACATATTTTCTCTATTCTCCTTTCAGTGAAGAAAACACATCTGTCTCCATGACATTTCTCCTTCACTCACTCTCTGTCTCTTTTGCTACTTCTCTCTCTCTCTCTCCTCTCTCTTATAGCTTTGCCTCTCCCATACACTTTCCTCATCAGTCCATGCTTCTCTCTCTCTCATATCACATGTTGCTTCCCTGCGCGTGGAGAATTAATCCAGCAAAGACGTTCAACATTTTTATAATTGTTTTTCATCTCCGCTGTTACGTTTAACATATTTTCTCTCTTCATTGTAAAGCACAAACATAATCATTCTTCATTATTTTTCACCCCATAACTTACTTCTCCTTGATCTGTTTCTCTCTGCCTTTCGGTCCTGATATGGCCCCTCCTCCATACCGTTGCCCACAAATTCCATAGGTTCTACAACGATGAGCCCCCAATATACTACAAGCACTATGACGAACAATCTCATTATGAATCTAACTCTGCAGGATCACAACGTTCAAAAACCCATCTACAGACATCTACACATCTGTGCCTTACCTCAATATACAACACTTAACCTATATTGGGTGCTTGTCACACGTAGTTGCAGTACTTACAATCTTGTGAAAATATGACATACAACAGACAATTTGTAATACGTCCAGGCTGACAAGCAAGCTTTAATACGTGACTGCACGAAGATGTTGAATCCTATACAAACACAACATATAAATGGAACTTGTAGATTATAAACCGTAATGGTTAGCACAAGGTTTATCGAAGAATCAAATTCTGGATTAGTTACATCCACATCTTGGCTATGGGCTCCAAGAAGGGAAGTGCTGTTCCCTTGCATATTCCGCTATAATGCCTAGACGAATAGTAAAATTCTGACCAATAGCAATATTCTGAACATATGGACGTGATAGATGTGTAGCGAGACCAATTTCTATTATTGTATATTTGGAAACATTAAGTTAGTTTCTGAAAGCTCACCACGCTACTCCGTTGAGATTGGTTAAAATAACTATCATAAAATTATTGGACATTTATTGAACCCTGTGTTGTGATCAGCTGAGTGTTGCGCCGGCGCTGGATCGAAGGTCTAATAACGTTACGCGTTATATATTTCTGGAACCTCATTTCTTTTCATAAATTGGTGCCATAAATTATTTACGAGTCAGAGAGGTGAGAGTCATTCATCGAGGCGAAGTATGCGGATTCTGCCGTTTTCAGCATTAATTTGCTTACTCCATCTAATTTTTGAGAGCGGTCGAGTTCACTTTTAGTATTCTCGTTTGTGAGAGCAGTCGAGTTTATTTCAGATATTCTCATTCTAAAAATCATCTCAGGCTCATCGTTGGTATTGTCTCGGCGGAGGTTTGCACCTTTTAAGTGCTCTACAGATTATTATTATTGTTATTGTTATTGTTTTGTTGTTATTGTTATTGTTGTTGTTATTGTTGTTATTATTGTTATTGTTGTTGTTGTTGATGATGATGATGATGATGATGAGATCCTGATGTCGGCCAGATGATCCCTTTAACCGACCACTGGCAACTTGTGGTCTACACAACTCAAGACAAGGCGAGAGAAACGTTAGAGAGAAAAAATTTATTGATAAACTGAAACCATTTTTAAATTGGCAAAACTAATAATAGTTATAGTAACGGTGATGACTGGAATGATGATGATGATGATGATGATGATGATGTACAAGGTAATTCGGTAAACTGAAAATATCATTTCAGTCACCTATTCGATTGATTTATTTACAGAGTAATTCAGTTAACTGAAAGTACCTTTTCAGTTATCCATTCGGATGTTTAATTTAAAGAGTTTACAGGTTTATCCGTGATCCATCCTTGCCTCATTCGTTACTGTTGTGGAAGGATTCCGACAACTCCCATATGATTAAAAGTGAATTGTCACAAACATTTGCTATGAATAAAGAACTGTCGAGTTATCAGCAGTTCGCTGTGAGCCGTGTAACCTCGTATAACAGAAGCCTCGTGCGTTCGTGTAAATACTTCGTTAAATTATTTATCAAACATACAAGGATATAAAAGTTACTTATAAAGGAAATATACTTACACCATACCTCACGTTTTTGACAGTATCCGCGGAAGGAAGAGACTTGTGGATGACATGAATTACATATTATGAAGCACAGAAACAAAACGCTGATGAATCTAAGACTTACAGGAAATTCGAAATTATGTCCTGTAACGCTCGAGTGCCACATTAGGATACATGATGAAGATCATACCATAATTCAGCACATTGGTGAAGATCCTCATTGTTCATGTGCTTCAAAATCCATGCATCATATTCAGGTGGGGTTATTCAGTGTTCCGCAGTTGTTTGCATTACCCCCACCAAAAATAAACTTACAGCCGCCTTTTTTATAAGCTAAATGAATTACTCCAAAGACTGAGCCCTGAAGATTTTATGAGGGATTTTGAAAAAGCTCTTATTAATAGCATTGTATCTGTTTCCTACTACTTCTATCTCATGCTGTCTTTTTCATCTATCACAAAATATATACAGAAAACATGTGAATTTGGCTTGAAGGACAGATACCATCATTATAATGAGTTTAGCATTAAAATCAGAGGTTTTTAAGCATTGCTAATTCTTCGTCTCGATGATGAGATTGACGGAGTCGAACATCTTGTAGATGACGATGATCTTCCGCAAGAACTTGTGACCTACTTTAGATTATCGTACCTATGATAAGTGTGAAGTAAAGGAATGAGACCACGAAGGACTTCTCCCTAGTTTCCCATTGTCGAACATCTTGTAGATGACGATGATCCTCCTGCTAGAACTTGTGACCTACTTTGGATTATCGTACCTAAGAAGAGTGCAAAGTAAAGGAATCAGACTACAAAGGACTTCTCCCTAGTTTCCTATTGGTAGTTGGAATGTCCGCTTTAAAACAGAATCGGATATGCCTCGCACTAATAACCTTTTAGAGGGATTTCACAACGCCCTACAAATTTCCTTAATTTGTTCACATCCGAATATATGGAGATAATTACTGCATTGAGAAGGGAAGAACACTTGGCACAGCTGAGAAAGGTTGAATTCGATGGAGGTGGGATCTGCGAGACCAAACAAAAATAAAAGAAAGGATATAAGCAAACGGATAAGTATTGAGCGACATAGTCCCGAAAATAAGATGGATTTTATATGAGCAATAGCCCCTAACCTTCATTTTTATTGAAACTTTTAGTAATAATTTTAGGTTTTACTCGACTTTTTATTTCATCCTTATTCAACGTTTTATTTTTTCTAATATCGGGAGTGAAATTGACTGGTAGTCAAATTACCGGAGTCAAAATACCGTGTGTGAAGTTATCAGGATTCAAATTGCCTGTCGCCAATTCTGTCGATGTCTGAGGGATACGGGTTCGAGTGCAACTTTTTTCCATCTCATAAGGGTACCCAGTCTTTCTCTGCTATCTCTACAGCTTTACTGGGTTTGAAATGTCCTTCCTTATCTGCAAGGTATCGCGTTTAAAATGGTTAAGTATGTTATCATTTATTTATGCAGAAGAGATAACATTACATGACAGGGAGTAGCTTTAATGGAAGAAAAACATTCGCAAAATATATAAATTCCTACGTCTCTTATTAAGAGAGACTAATGAGTGTTTCTCTCGATGCCACAGGGAATGTTAACCATCTTCTAAATTTATGTCCCAGATTCCAGATACAGTTTTGAAGAATCACATGAATACTTTGATCACCTATAAACAAAAAGAAACTTGTTACTA